>NC_042999.1:67429714-67444714 GCF_006345805.1 Octopus sinensis | reverse complement strand
CACACACAGACACACATGGATGCATACGTGTGTATTTATGTACTTATATGCATATGCATATATATATATATAAGTACGAATACATATTACACACACGCGTGCAAACACACACGCGCGCAAACACACACAGACACTCTTTTTTTACTCTTACTTTTTTCAGTCATTTGACCTGGAGCACCGCCTTTAGTCGTGCAAATCGACCCCAGGACTTATTCTTTGGAAGCCTAGTACTTATTCTATCGGTCTCTTTTGCCGAACCGCTAAGTTAGGGAAACGTAACCACACCAACATCGGTTGTCAAGTGATGTTGGGGGGACAAACACACACACACAACCATATATATATACACACACACACACATATGTATGCATGTATACACACACACACACCACACACACACACACACACACACACACACACACACACACACACACACACACACATATATATATATATATATAGGACGTTCGAGACTTTTCACGTTGGCGATACTCATTTACGACACGCATTTAAAAGAAGTTAAACTATGGTATGTCAAGGTTGAACATCTTAATACTTGCTCATCTTAAGACTTAACACTATTGCCGAAGACATATTAGACTCACAAACCCCTGTCTGGCCGTCTTTGGTTTTTACTACAAAATGCAAGTGGAGATGTTGAATATGTCAGGTTTTTCTGTGGAGGACATTAAAAGAAGGCTTTCAAATCGCATTAAAAACAAATCAAGCCATGTTATGTTTAGGATGCGAATCTCCATAATGGATACGGCATTGCTGCCGAAAGCAAGACAGATTCATAAGCACCTTTCTGCCCATCTCCGATTTTTTATTACTTTCTTTCGTGAAATTAATAAATAAACGAATAAATATCATTTTACATGTCACCTGTCCCGTGTCAAATTGTATACAAACTTGTAAGACCGCAAATAAACTGCACTGTCAAATGCTTGTAAGAATCTAATAAATCTTCCGTCATTACTTGACACGCCTATAAATTTATTGACAGCCCACTGGAGTGTTACGAAATGCAGTTTGGAAACTTCTGCATCACACAGTTTTTCAAAACAGAGTCTAAAATCGTACTAAGGGACACCTGTCTTTATATGTGATATGGCTTTCTTGTTAAAACAATATATAATGCCATCTGATGGAACTTTGAAGCGATACACGATGGTGTTAAATAGTAAATATAAATGGCAGATAGTAAATACATAAAGTTACATAGTGAATATCTATAAAGTTAGCATTTAGGGGCTATATAAAACTGAAAAATAGTACTATATAATGCTGGCAAATTATATATTTTGTAGGAAAACTGTATTTAACTAATCTTCCAAGTGTAAGTAGTGTTACTTTTGAACCTTTGTCGGAGATTTACATTAATGTGTTGTAATATTACAATTCCATTTCTATTCATATTTACTTTAATATTTATATTCATGAAATGTATATTCCATGTGGTGTCGAAACGCGCGTAACAAACGAATTAAACATAATACCATAAATTGCAGTTTTCGACTGAAATTTATTTTATTTTCTATTCCTTTGTTGAAAATTGGTAAATATATAATCCTGGTAAATAGTAAAAAAAAATAAAAAAATACGCCCTTTTAAAGTTTAGTCAGACTCATGGGCCCGGTTTCCCGGTTTCAATGACGTATGTGTTCCCCAGCTGGACTGGACGCTAGTCCATCGCAGCGTTACTCATTTTTGCCAGCTGAGTGGACTGGAGCAACGTGAAATGAAGTGTTTTCCTCAAGAACACAACGCGTCGCCCGGTCCAGGAATCGAAACCACAATCTTACGATCCTGATGCTGACACTCTAACCAATAAGCCACGCGTCTCCACTGGTAAATAGTAAATATACAAAATTTATACATAAAAGATATAAACAACACCAAATAGTAAATACATACATAAAAGTATAAATATATTAAAAAGAACGTTGAGGATATTCATATCGCGGTTCACCTATCGCGCACTTAGTACATCGCAGATTTTTCTGGCTAATATACGTAAATTTATATCGCGGACTCCTCAGTATATCGCGGGTTTCTGCGACTGATAGGTATTTATATTCTTTTTAGATTTTAATTATTTCTGTTGTAAAATAAGCATTTTCACGCCTAAAAAATATATAAATTAAGTAAAAATACAGTACATTACTGCCCTGTATAACACATTAGTCAAAATATATTTCACCTATTGCGGGAGGTTTTGGAATGTAACACACGCGATAATCGAGGGATTAGTGTATATTCAACGCAAGGAATATCGACGGAACATTTCGATGAAAATTTCTATCAAATACAAACCAAATATATGATACACAAATACTTGAGTTGAAAGCAAAAATCCGTATTGTTGCTGAGGCTAGATACCCAGTGGATGTGAACATTGGGGTATTTAGCATATACAGTGGTAATTAGGATATCAATGATGTTACTGATGTTGTTGCTTAGCTCCAGGTCAACTATGATCAAGTAAACCTATGATCAGATTCTTCCAAAATCGACCCGGCAGGGCCTAGTGAGAGACACCAGATGCACTTAGGCGTCACAGGGCCATGTCAGAGCACGTACTCACATGTTCGAATGAGAATTCATTGTCTCCGACATATAGGAAACGAGGAAGAAAGCATTCACTGATTTTGCGAATAATCGTTTGGCCGAATAAAAATCTGTTATATGCAATAGAAGCAATACTAAATTAAAGTAACTATGTATGTAACATGCTTAATGTATGTACACTGTTGATAGGCCAGTATACTGCAGTATTCGTCTAGGACAAACATCTCTTACGGACTTACTGTGTTCGAAAACACAATATACCTGTGGGAGACGAAAATTGTTCTTGCAGCAACTAGCGAGAATACTTCATGCGTTTCGTCCCCGTTGGACCTTGTCATAGTGTGTACTTACAGCTGTCAAACGTCTACATTAAACTAAAGATTTTAGGATATGTGCTGATAATGTGAGTAATGCAGAAGTTTGCACACTGCAAGTCGCAACACATCAATACGGCATCGATAATTCCTAGGTGTGTCGAGGTGTAAAGGAAAATTTATTACAGTTTTACGACTATTTGGCTGTAGTATATTAAAGGTGTTACAATACAGTTTGACACCTGACTTGTGATATGATGTGATACTTATTTGTTTATGTATCATTTTCATGAATTAGTGGTTGAAATGAAAGATTAGTAAAAGCGAAAGAGAGCAGAAAGGCGTTGGTGAGACAGCTTTAATGCTGTGTCCATTGTGAAAGTTTTTGACCAACATAACCCAACTTAATATATTCGCCTAGTAAAAAACTAGAAACCTCTCTTTTTGTGTCTTTCCTGGCATATTATGCAGCATTTCCAACCGCACCACTCATCTAATTGCTTAACCTCTGGTTGATAACACCACTAATGGCAGGGTAACTTGTTTTGAAGGAAATTTGGTCGTTATTTCTTGTATAGCAAATCAAATAACCAGACCACGTAAGAGACTTGTTCAATGATTCATATGCTAACAGTTTTGATAATGTAAACTTTAGGATTTGAAAAATCTCTTTGTGGTCTATGTCGACATAAAGCTGGTATAAACAGACCAAAATTATAAATATATTGGTTTACTGTGTACAAGAGAACATGTAAAGTTTTTTATGTTAATTTTTTCAAGGCAACAGTTTGGCACAGTCGTCAGAGCGTCAGGTCACTTACCTTACAATGTTTATCTACGTTCAGAGTTCAAATCCTGCTGAGGTCAACTTTACTTCTCATTCTTTCGGAAGTTGATGAAAGAGTTCTATCCTGGGCAGTTGAGTGGCAAAATGATTAGAATGTTGTGCCTCTCGAGATCTGTTGCAGCTATCTGCAAACTGAGTTAAATTCTGCTTAAATCAATGTTGTTTACCATCCTTTTCGATAATCGATTAAATAAAGTTTCAGTCCTAGAGTGATAGAAACGTTTGACAGAATGCTTCACGAGAACTGTTCCGACTCTTCGCATTCTGAGTTCTTTTAGTCGTAGCGTGAAACATTTCCTACGCTAACGTAGATCTCCGATGTCTAACGGAGCGATACGTCACTCCAAACATTATCTTAGTCACATCAAATAAAAAGGTAAATAAAATAAATAACTCTTTCCAGCTTTCGCATAATGTCAGCACTTTTGCAGGAGGTGGATAGTCGACTGCATCGACCAAGTACTTGACTGGCACCTTATTTTTTCGACCCCCGAAGGAATGAGACGTAAAATCGACCTCAGTGGAATTTGATCTCTCAACGTAAACAGCTGGAAGAAATGGCACTAAGAATTTTGTCCGGTGTGTAAACGATTCTACCAGCTAGTCGCCTTAATAACATTATTTACATTTGACGGATATTTGTCCTCATCTTGTTTGTTGTTAATACAACGTTTCGGCTGATGTACCCTCCAGTCTTCATCAGGTTTCTTGGTGAAATTTCGAACCTGGGTTCTCATTCCTAAGGTATTTTCGATGTTATTATTATTATTATTATTATTATTATTATTATTATTGTTATTATTCAGGTCACTGCCTGGAATCGAACTCGGACGCTTGGGGTTAGTAGCCCGCGCTCTTAACCACTACTGCCTTAATAACAATAATAACTCTTTCTACAATAAGCACAAGGCTTGATGCTTTGGAGGAAGGGTTAAGCCGATTATATCGACCCCAGTACTCCACTGGTACTTAATTTATCGACCCCAAAAGGATGAAAGGCAAAGTTGACCTCGGCGGAATTTGAAAACAGAACGTGAAGACGGACGAAATACTTGTAAGCATTTTGCCCGACGTGCTAACGATTGTGCCTTATAATAATAATAATAATAATAACGTAACGGCATACAAAATACCTATTTCTTTATTACCCACAAGGGGCTAAACATAGAGAGGACAAACAAGGACAGACATAGGTATTAAGTCGATTACATCGACCCCAATGCATAACTGGTGCTTAATTTATCGACCCTAAAAGGATGAAAGGCAAAGTCGACCTCGGCGGAATTTGAACTCACAACGTAGCGGCAGACGAAATACCGCAAAGCATTTCGCCCGGCGTGCTAACGCTTCTCCCAGCTCGCCGCCTTAAAAAAAAAAAATTATTATTATTATTATTATTATTATTATTATAACAATAATAGCAATAATAATAATAATGTACATTGTTTTGTCTTGGTATAAAAGATGGGCTAGCTCGGCGTTCGCCGTCCGCCCGTCGCCTTCGCGCAGCCACCGATTTGCTTGTCATTTGTTTGACCTTAACCAGTTGAGCATGACTCTTTGTGGTTGACGATATGTGCATCTCTGATCACGAGCAGAAGTAGTGGGGAAGCATCATAGCTATGTGTTGAGAGGGATTCTTTGGGGTTTAAATAATTCACCTCTGGAAACATGGGTGTTTCGTTCAACATCCTTAAACAACCCTCATTCAGGGATCTTTTGAGCGGGATGGGTTACTCGACCAGAAGTTTATCTTGATATGAGATCGCCATGTCGCGCACATATGGTTGTGGTGCATGTGCCTAGTGTACCCTTATCAGACAAGTAATCATGATGGGTATACTGGGCTTCGTATATTTTACCCCAGTGTCACTTTGATGGCATGCACTGCTCTCTTACATAATAATAATAATAATAATAATAATAATTTCTTTATTGACCACAAAGGACTTACATCAAGAAAAAAAAATATTATGGACGGCACAGGGTAGAACATTGAATGTGTAAGCGTAAGTATTGGTGTGAGGGTTTTGCATGTGAACAGGTTTAATGTTAGAAAACACATTGAAAGCAACAACAAAAGTTATAACAAAAAAAAAAAAGAACGGGTTCTACTCAAAGCCGCCGCCGCCACCACCACCACCATCACCAACACCAACAACTGAAATTATACTAACTTTTCTTGTTATTTTATTGTTATCCCATTCTACTAGATTCCAAAAGTATTACTTTCAAAATGTCATATGAAGTGATGTAACGGCCACCAGTCCAAGTGAGGCTTACCACTTCCTATCGATATTGACATCATTCTCAAATTTCCAATGAAAAAAAATACTAAAATACCCATACATAATGTCTCGTTGGTACACACACTGCTTTTTCGTCTCCTTATCTCCGTTATGATAGATCTGTTCAGTCATCTTGGGGTCACATGGTATGCAATTAGATGGTGAGTGATGTTTTTCTGGTTTACTTTCTCTTTCAGTTATTCGTTCTCTCTTTCGCTTCCATACTCTCTCTCTCTCTCTCTCTCTTTTACGTCTTGCCTCACCTCATTCTCCTTATTCTCCCTCTCTCTCTCACCATTTCTTTTTCTTTCCCCTCTCTCTCTCTCTCTCTTTCTCTCTCCGTCTCTTACTCTGTCTCTCTGTCTATGTACCTGTCTGTTTATCAACCCATGTTTTTCTCTCGCTCTCTCTCTCCCTCTCTCTGTATATATATATATATATATATATATATATATATATTATATATATATATATATATATATATATATATAATGTATGAACATCTCATGTATTTGTGTATATGTGTGAGTATATTATATATATATAATGTAATGTATGCACCCTCATGCATTTGTGCATATGTGTGAGTATATATATATATATATATGTAATGTATGCACACCTCATGCATTTGTGCATATGTGTGAGTATATATATATATATATATATATATATATATATATATATATATATATATATAATGTAATGTACGCATAGACATATGTATGCATGTATGTACGTATATTTGTGTACACATGCATTCACACTACCTCAATGCCTTTCTTTTTCCCCTCTCTCCCTGGTTCTTTATACTTCTCTCCTTCACCTCCTCCTTTCCTTCAGCTCCTCTCTTCATTCTCTCTCTCTCTCTCTTTCGTCACAATCCCGTTTACATCAAAGCTAACTTGTTAAATGTCAATCTTTTGATTTAGACTGATTGAAAAGCCAACAAGTAAACATCAAAACGATGAATAAATAAATAAATCAATGAAACCAATCACCAACCATTAACGATTAGGAACAACTATAACAACAACAACAACATTATAAACAACAACACCACCAATACCCTATATAGCAACAACGACGACAGCAGCAACAACAGTGGAGGCGCAATGGCCCAATGGTTAGGGCGGCGGACTCGCGGTCGGAGGATCGCAGTTTCGATTCCCAGACCGGGCGTTGTGTAGGTTTATTGAGCGAAAACACCTAAAGCTCCACGAGGCTCCGCAAGGGGGTGGGTGGTGACCCCTGTTGTACTCTTTCGCTCCAACTTTCTCTCACTCTTTCTTCCTGTTTCTTGTTCCCGACTTCCTACGCAACCGCTGAGCCTGGAAAAACACTCATCCACCCGTCAATGCACTCGGTGTCGGGGGTTGACCTGCTTTCTCTTCTGCGGGTCTTACGAATAGCAAAGGACCACGTTTCGGACTTCTCCCAAGAGGACGAAGACCGCTTCGCTCAACAGCAATAGCAGCAACAACAACAACAATAGGCAGATATCCATATCAACCACAGCAATTAAAAAAGTTGGCACTCCGATGTTTATGATGACGAGTGTTCCAGCTGATCCAATCAACGGAACAAGAAATTAACGTGCAAGTGGTTGAGTACTCCACAGATACGCGTACCCCTAATGATGTTCTCAGGGAGATTCAACGCGACACAAAATGTGATAAGGTTGGCCCTTTGAATTGCAGGTATAATTCGTTTTTGCCAGCTGGGTGAACTGGAGCAACGTGAAATAAAGTGTGTTGGTCAAGGACACATCGCGCCGCCGGGAATCGAACTCGTGGTCGTGAGCCGATTACCCTTACCACTAAGCCACGCGTCTTCACCGGTCGATGTGCATAGTGTTGGCGTTGGGGTTGTTGATGTAATTGTTGTGTATGGTATCGCTGTTGGATGTTGTTGATATTGTAGATGATAACAGTGTTGTATGTTGTGCTAGTGTTATCACACACACACACACACGTAATACACACATGCACACACACATGTACGACGGGCTTCTTTCAGTTTCCGTCTGCCAATTCCACTCCCAAGTCTTTGGTCGGCCCGAGGATATAGTAGAAGACGCTAACTGAAGGTACCACGCAGTGGGACTGTATTTACACAACAATTAATTATCATGTTACATACCATTGCAAGTATTTGAACCGTTATATACATCATCTACAATTGTTCTATTTTTCAATATTTTTTTTAAACATAACATAAAGCACTTTACTCTTTCGTTTTTTTCTTTTTTTCCTCCTTTTTCTTTTTTCTTTTCTCCTGTCAATTTAACATACTTATTTTCTTTTTAATAATACTTCATCAATGGTTCAATTTCTATTAAATCCAGTACCGGTGGCAATTCTTTGAATTCCACCCTCACTCCTATGGGTCAATACTATCTCCACACATTTCTTTCAGTTTCTTGTAATTTTCCTTTTCGATCATTATCGCCTTCATATCCTCTGCATATATGTATGATGGTACTTTCACTCTTACTGTTTGATTAAACTTGACTATCTTCTCTGTTTCTACATTCTTTGGGTAGGTTGATTTATGCTGTCAACTGCCGGTGTCACCCCGACAGTTCTTTATCTGATTGAAATGCATTAGTCCACTTTTGGTCATGTCGGGGTGGTCAGGATCCTTCCACAACAGCACTTAACTTTCCAGTTGACTTAGCTGTAAATAGGTTCTGCACTGTGTTGTAATTCTCAACTCTACTGTGTTCATACCCAAAGCAAATATCTTGAAACAGTTTAGTCCTCCAAATAAGATGTAGAAACCACAGTTTAGTATGTCTCACTGAGCCGTGTTCTAATAAAGGCACTTAATTCTCAACTGCCTGGTCCTGTAGATTGTAAGCAGTGCCCTGTACTTAGCTCATGTCTAAAATAATTCACTCTCAACTATCCAGTCCACGTAGGGAGACGTAAGTACCACAGCGTAATAGAATTCTCTGGAATGTATTCTTGACCACAGGAATTAATTCTCAGTTTTCTGATCCTCTAGGTTGTTAGTTGGTACACAGTGTGATATACTTCCTTTTACAGTGACCATACCTCATGCAATTATCACCCGCCTTTCCTGCCCACCTAGATGTTAGAAGCTACCATGGTATGTAACAGTAAAAAAAAAAACTCGTGTCGCGACAAACACACTAAACCGCCAACAGTTCATTCAACTTAGCTGTTTGTGGATACCACAGCGTAGTATAGTTCCCTGTACTGACATTATATCCCTGGAAACTAACCCTTAACTGTCCAGTCCATCTAGATGTAAGAAGGCATTGCAGTATGGAATAACTCGTTAAACTGTATTCATGACCAGAATAATTAACTCTCAATTGTTCAGTCCACTTAGGTACAGGCATGCACGGCAAACATCAGCGATCTGTTAGTCTTTTACACCTACCAGGCTCATTTGTATTAGCCCGAGTTACTGGATAATTGGATCCTTTCCTTTTGAACGGCAGACAATTTCTAGTTAACTAAACACTTTAAAACTTCGTATACTGGTAGAATGTGTCAAAATAAAACATTTTTTTCTCTTGGCTTTCTTGAGAAAATTGTAATTTGTTTGTTTAACGTAGTTTAATTTTTCGAATTTTAACCAATCCTATGCTCTCTTTTGAGCTAAAATCATTTGCTGCGTCTAAAACTGAGACAACATCCTGTAACTAACCCTAAACCTCCCCCCAACCCTAACCCTAAATTTTTTTCTTAATTGTTAAATTAATTTAATTGTTACGCGTGTAAAAAAAAACTAAAGCAATAGAATTAAATTAATTTAATAATTAAGAAAAAAAAGGGTTAGGGGGGAGGTTTAGGGTTAGTTATAGGATGTTGTCTCAGTTTTAGACGCAGCAAAGGATTTTAGTTGAATGGAGGTAATCGATTGGTTAAAATTGCCGAAATGCTCGGATTTTCAGACGAAATATCTTACAAACTATAGAATTTTCTCAATAAAACCAAAGGAAAATGATGTTTTATTCTACCAGTATAAGAAGTTTAAAAGTGTTTAGTTAACTAGAAATTGTGTTGATATCTGCCGTTCAAAAGGAAAAGATCCGGATAATTCTTCTTTCCTTTAAGAATATTGTAGAACGGAAACTTTTCATAGATTGGAATTTAAACAGTAATCTCTACGTTTAATTTTTACGATTATAGATAACAACTCGTTATCTATAATCGGATATAGTCTCTCAATTGTTATGAGAGTTATGAAAAGTTTCCCTTCTACAATATTCTTAAAGGAAAAATTATCCAGTAACTCGGGCTTAATACAAATGAGCCTGGTAGGTGTAAAAGACTAACAGATCGCTGATGCTTGCCGTGCATTCCGCTGTCGTTATTTGATTGTTGTTATTCTGTGCGTCTGTGTGTAAAGATCAGTTGTGTTTTCCAGGGTTGCTCTATTTTTTACTCTTGGCTTAGAAATGGAGAAAAGAAAAGAAAGAAAAATGGTTCCTTTGACTAAAAAAAACCTTTAAAGCGGTGTTCCAGCATGGCTGCAGTCACATGACTGAAACAAGTTCCCTGTACTGAGACTATATCCCGGATAACAACTCGGGCGGTAACTTCTGAGCCCGAGTCAGGCGCGTGTGAACGATGTGGAGAGAAAATCTGCTACGAATAATATTTTTTGATATAGGGCACCTCTAAGACGACTGCCAGACGCTGAACGAAAACAAATGAACTGCGACCTGGCTCAATAAAAGGAGCCCGAGTTATTAGCCTGAAATGACATACTTGAAGTCAGTATTGGCAGAAATTAAGACAGCTTGATAATACACGTTCACTTAACCAAATTTATACTCGGACTAAGCCCGAAAAACCCGAGTGCCTGAGTGGCCACTGACACACACACAACACAATCTAGTGAGTTCTTAGATTGTTTGTACCATGTAAAATACGTTACTGATATATTTTGCTACTGTTTTATATTTATTTGCTTATGCATAAATATGAATGTGTGCCTGTGTGTGTGTATAATGTGTATGCATGTATGTGTGTGTGTGTGTGTGTGTGTGGCAGAGAGTGAGTGAGTGAGAGGGGGGGAGAGACAGACAAACAAACAGACAGAAAGAAATGAGGTAAGAGAAGGAGAGGGGGAGTGAACGAGAGCGTTTATCAGTGTAAGCGTGTCTGATTTTCTTTATGTCTCTCTATAAACCAACACCATTGCCACGCTATTCGGTTTTCTTTTCTCACTTAACCTCTCTAGATACCAACAAAGGCAAACAAAAGACAACAAACGAAATGAATCCTTTCTTATTCTCACTTGATTTTCTTTAACAATTTGAAGCCTATCCTCCACCAAAACCATGCCATCTGAAACCAGATTATATTAACGAGCTGGCAGAAACGTTAGCACGCCGGGCGAAATGCTTTGCGGTATTTCGTCTGTCGTTACGTTCCGAGTTCAAATTCCGCCGAGGTCGACTTTGCCTTTCATCCTTTCGGGGTCGATTAAATAAGTACCAGTTACGCACAGGGTCGATGTAATCGACCTTATCTCTTTGTCTGTCCTTGTTTGTCCCCTCTGTGTTTAGCCCCTTGTGGATGTAAAGAAATAGGTATTTCGTCTGTATTTACGTTCTGAGTTCAAATTCCGCCGAAGTCGACTTTGCCTTTCATCCTTTCGGGGTCGATAAATTAAGTACCAGTTACGCACTGGGGTCGATGTAATCGGCTTAATCCCTTTGTCTGTCCTTGTTTGTCCCCTCTATGTTTAGCCCCTTGTGGGCAGTAAAGAAATATATATTAACGTACCCCACATAAGGCGACGAGCTGGAAGAATCGTTAGCACGCCGGGAAAAATGCTTAGCGGTGTTTCGTCCGTCTTTACAATCTGAGTTCAAATGCCTTTCATCCTTACTAGATCGATAAAAGCAGTACCAGTTGAGCACTGGGGCTGATGTAATCGACTTATTCCCTTCATCGAAATTACTGGCCTTCTACCAGAATTTGAAATCATTATTATTGCTGCTGTGTATAAGGCAGTGAGCTAGCAGACTCATTAGAACGCCAAATTGCTTAGCGACATTTCGTCCGACTTTGTGATCTGCGTTCAAATTCCGCCGAGGTCAACTTTGCTTCTTTTTCTTTTTTCGCTTCGGGGTCGATAAAATAAGTACCAGTTGAGTACTGGGGTAGATGTAATCGACTTACTCCTCTTCCGAAACTGCTGCCTTGTACCAAAATTCAAAACTAACATATTTATATATCCCTGAGGCCTTCTCCTGTTTTAAATCTTGCTTACACATACCTTGTCTAGCATATCTACTCTTCTCTGAACCACGAAGCGAGTTTTTACATCAGCGGTTCCCAGCCTGAAGCACGCGGACACATGGGAGCAGAGCTGTTATAATAATATTACCGGAACTTCCGCTTTAGTCAAAGCAATATACTAGGGCCTCTAAATTTATTTATTGACTATAAACCATAGCATTCATAGACTGGCATTCGGCCTCTAACCCCTATGGGTCCCGGGAACAAGCCAAAGTGGCGAAGGCGAGGTCTTAAAATGTAAAAAATACGGACCCGTAAACTAAATTTTCCGACTAAACGAACATTTCAAGCATCTGGGACTCCAGAGAAAATCTATTTAAACGGAAGGGTTTTTGTTAGTGGAAGGCTGGCAATGGGTACTAATGCTTCTGAGAGTAGCCAAATACACCCTAATTGTGCTCTACGATCTAAAGTAGGGAGAGGACACATTAGATAATGAAATCTTAGACATCATTTAAAAGGGGGGGTTGTCACAGATGGAATGACTTTTATTAAAGGTTTCATTAAAGGTCTACTGGACCAGAGATGACCTGGGCCTACATGACAAAAACATCTCGTATTAGACACCATTGCGACATGCTTAAGGTTTGGCAAGGAGTATCACTGCTCCACATAGTTCCTAGATCTGCTAAAAACAGTAGCCAATTCCCCTGAAATTGTGCCTTACTATCTAAAATGGGGAGAAAACACATTAGATAGTGAAGTCCTAAATATCATTTCAAACACAACTACTCGATGAGGGTTGACATGGGCCTACACAACACCCACCTATCATATCATTAAGATCAGATACCTATTTCTTTACTATCCACAAGGGGCTAAACACAGAGAAGACAAACAAGGACAGACAAACGGATTAAGTCGATTACATCGACCCAGTGCGTGACTGGTACTTAA
The DNA here is from genome assembly GCF_006345805.1 of Octopus sinensis. NCBI lineage: Eukaryota > Metazoa > Mollusca > Cephalopoda > Octopoda > Octopodidae > Octopus > Octopus sinensis. Next base: position 67,431,507 of record NC_042999.1, on the reverse strand, counting down.
TTTATCGACCCCGAAAGGATGAAAGGCAAAGTCGACCTCGGCGGAATTTGAGCTCACAACGTAGCGGAAGACGAAATACGGCTACGCATTTCGCCCGGCGTGCTAACGCTTCTGCCAGCTCGCCGCCTTCTCATATCATTAAGATCAGATACCGTTGCAACATTCTTAAGAAATAGTCCTTAAAAGCCAACAAAGGAGCGCCTATGCAGATGTTCCAACTGTTAGAAATAGCAGTTAAATAGCCACAAATCACACCTCACCTCTAAATGGATATTTCGAATCACACACCGTCAAATCACTCCCTGCTGCCATAAAAAAGAAACGAAGGATGCATTTGAGAATGTTCATGATATATCATATTCACTTATTCTTTTACTTGTTTCAGTCATCTGACTGCGGCCATGCTGGAGCACCAGCTTTAGTCGAACAAATCGATTCCAGGACTTATTCTTTGTAAGCCTAGTACTTAGTCTACCGGTCTTTTTTGCCGAACCGCTATGTTACGGGGACGTAAACACACCAGCATCGGTTGTCAAGCGATGGAGGGGGACAAACAGACACATACAGATATATTTATATATATATATAAGACGGGCTTCTTTCAGTTTCCGTCTACCAAATCCACTCAGACGACTTTGATCGGCCCGAGGCTATAGTAGAAAACACTTGCCCAAGGTGCCACGCAGTGGGACGGAACCCGGAACTATGTGGTTAGGAAGCAAACTTATTACCACAAAGCCACTCCTGCGCCTGTATAAAAATTTAAAGAGATATATATGGAGGGCTGTGTGGTTAAGAAGCTTTCCTTTACAACCAAATGGTTTCAAGTTCAGTCCCACAGCGCGGAATCTTAGGCAAGTGTCACCAATGCCTTGAGAGTGAATTTGGCTGGCGAAAACTGCGTGTGTGTGTATATATATATATATATATATATATATATATAATTAATAATATCAGGGTAATAAAGATTATAGAAATTTTTACTACCCTGATATTATTAACTATGTATAATGATTTCTGGAAAATTCGTTCGAAGAAATTGCCGGCATTTTTTGCTGCCGAGAAAAAACTGCGCTTGCGCGGTGGTATTGAAAAAATTGAAATGTATAAGCAAGAGGCACATGCTGGATTGGCCTCGTGTTTATATGTTTAATCTTGGCGTACCTGTTGACGAAGACTTCGCCTAGCAAATTGTTTTATTTGCTAAAATAAGTCAGAAACCATGGTCCAGGAAATAGATGGTAAATGTTTTTATTTTTTTGAACGAGGTATAAACAGTAACTGCACGACAATGTAAAGTATATTTGCCATCTAAATATGGCTAACCACTAAGGGTGGATGTTACTGTAGCTTGTAGCCCCAGGGGAACATCTTCTCCAGCTGGCTATTGACACACTTTCTGTGCCCTATCGGTATTTGCAAAAGGAGGTCATCCTTCCCTCGTCAACCTAAGTAATACGCACGGACTGCAGTTTCTGGGTACTGACCCGTTTTTATTTTTCCTTCCTTTCGAGAATTTATCCTTAATTAGTGGTTTGAAATTTAGTTGTTCTTTCTAGCGTAAGGGAGTCCTATGATTGATACCCCTTAATGTATACTGTATTATATATATATATTACAAACAACTTGCAGATGCAAGTGCTACTAATTGTGCGTGTTTGTGTATGTACTTAACTTTGTATTTGTACTCCCTTCGACACGGCTTGACAACCGGACACTGATGCTGGTTTGTGTACATCACTATAGCTTAGTGATTGGGCAAAAGAAAAAGGTCGAATAATTACCGGGCCTAC
>NC_042999.1:67409714-67427214 GCF_006345805.1 Octopus sinensis | reverse complement strand
TGTGTTTGTGTGTCTTAGTATAGTAGTATATATGTGCGTGTGTGTGTATGTATAAGCGTGCATGCCACTTGTTGGCAGACATATTACCTATGTATGTATGAATGAATGAATGAGTGAACGGATGTGTATGTATATAGATGAATCTATAAATTCACATATTTATGTAAGCATATATATATATATATATATATATATATATATATAATATATATATATATATATATATAATAGGCAGGTGTTTAGTATGTGTATATGTGTATCGTTTATATGTGTGTGTGTATGCGCGCATGTGTATGTGTATACATATACATATGCGCTCACACACACGCACATATATAATCACACATACACTCATACAACACATGCCTTTTATCGTCCTTTTCATCGCCTGCTTGCTCAATACGTCAAAATCTAGGTTATCGTTTCTATCTGCTACATAGAACGTAGACTATCAACACGGCGCACACATACGCATAAATACAAATACACTTTTCTTTTTTTTACTGTGTTCCAGATCTAATTGCTCTCTAATTAGTTTTAAATAATTTGAATAAATCATTATTGGGACCATCGACTATCTCTGTATTGATATTTAACGAAGTGCTCCTTGTTGCCAGAGTTCTGTCTGTTCCACTTTTCATATTTGTCTGGTTGAATAACTAAGCATTTAATAAGATGACAGAGTAAGGCCTGGTTATTCACCACTGCAGTCTCACTGATGAAAGGCCAGTTGTGTACCTAATGAAAAGTAGTCATTATTTTGCTATAGGGCCGGCATTTAATTGCGGCTTTTTACACTTGAGTTCAAATCCTGTGGGGGTTGCATGTTTGACACCGCGGGATTATGTAGTTCACAGAGGACAAATAGTCTTTCAGTTCATTTTCTATAACTGGTTTTGGGAAGACGGTGGTGGAATCAAGAACTTTAGAATAAGTTCTGACCACCACCGTCCTCTCCTCCATATCTTTTAACCACTGCTTCGGTGGGACAATCTCCCACACTACAATCTTATCCGTATTTTTTTTTGCCATGTCCAAAGCAATAGTTCACAAAAAAGGAAAGAGCGAAAACAAAAGGGAAGAAGAAATAAATAAAAAGCAAACAGTTCAATAAAAAGTCAAAATAGAAGAAGAAAATAATAGTTAAAAAAAGAAAACACAGCAAAAAAATCTTCTGGGCATTCAAGCCCTTATGGTATTCCAATTCGAACCTGGACTGCTCCACTTGAACACATCTTTCCAACGTAGTCGTAAAATACACACTATTTACAAACAGCGAACGAAACGACTTTCGGTGGCAGGATAGTCACCAAACTATATTTCTCACAATGAGAAAAAATTTTCACTTCATATGAACACTTGAAATACAGTTTTCCAATAATGGTAAATGTTGTTGTAAAAACAAAGTATTTGAAGGCTATGCCCACCAGAAAATGAGAAAAAAAATCTTCCTTTACTATGGACCATATTGCTGAACCACAAGTAGATCAACATTCTGAATTCAATGAGGATTCCCATTTTGTAAAACATATAAGCACAGACAACGACCCTCACCGGGTCCAAGAGAAAAGCCTTATCTTGCAGCAGCTTCTTTTGGCAGGCTAAAGACAGCCGGCTATCTTCTTCAGTGCACAACAGAATGACGCATGCGCACACTGACATCAAAGACTCATAGAAAGTAGGTTAGCAAGCTACTTTATTTCATTTCATTTGCCATAGAGGCAGTATAAAGATGGGTAACTTTGCGGCCTGGACAAGACATTGATGAGGCGAATGATAATAATACAAGATGATAAGGATGGGAAGACAGAAAGCGCCCGCCGACCCTCTGCTTCTCTATAACATTGTTCTTTTAGTAAGACACATCTTGAGGTAATAACCCTCTTACAATTTACAATATTTTACAATTTTTGGACTAAGAAGTCCATTACAATTTAAAACATAATAAGGCCATGAACCTCTTACCTCACGTCCCCGATTAATTCTCTTGCGACCTGCAGGCATCCCTGCATCTCCAAGTCGGGGTACCAAAAAAGTAATCTATAATCCTCCCTTGGGAAGGAGCCTGGCGTGTGAAATAAATCCTTTTTTTCCAGTATCAGAGCAGCCACCTATACAAATATATGAAGTCCAATATACCCATCATTACTACCCGCCTGATAAGAGTACACCAGGCACATGCATCACAACCAAATGTGCGCGACATGGTGATCTCATATCAAGATAAACAGCGCATGACCTTGCATGTGGGGCCCAGTTAGAACTTTCTTCTGGTCGAGTAGCCCATCCCGCTCAAAAGGTCCCTGAATAAGGGTTGTTTAAGGGTGTTGAGCGAACCACCCATGTTTCCAAAGGTGAATTATCCAAACCTCCAAGAATTCCTTTCAACACACGGCTATGATGCCCTCCCCCACTACTTCTGCTTGTGATCAGAGATGCACATATCGTCAGCCACTAAGGGACATACTCAACTGGTTAAGGTCAAACAAATGACAAGCAAATCTGTGGTATTGAGCAGAATATTTGCTGTAGCCCACCTTTTAGACCAAGAAAAAACAATGTACATGATAACACTTCCAATCAGTTAAGATCAGAAGCCATGAGAGCCACTGCCTGGTACTGCATCAGAGCATTTTATTATTATTATTATTATTATTATTATTATTATTATTACCATTACCATCATCATCATCATCATCATCATCATCATTATTATTATTATTATTATTATTATTATTATTATTATTATTATTATTATTAAACTGACGAGTGGCAGAACCGGTAACATCCTGGACAAAGTGCTTAGCGGAATTTCGTCCCTCTTGATGTTCTGAGTTCAAATGGAGTTGAGGTCGAGTTTGTCTTTCATCCTTTCAGGATTGATGAAATAAATACCAGTTAAGCACTAGTGACAATGTAATCCACTAGCCTCCTCTCTCAAAGGATTATTACCGGTGAAGATGGCAGTGTTTACCATAATTGGTAAGGTGCTGGACAACAATAGAAACTGTGTACTACCTTGCAGAATCTAACTACAATTTTTAATTGTGAGTTCAGATCTCGCCGATGTCGACTTTGATTTATTGCTATTGAGTTCAGTATAATGAACTACCAATCAAATCATCATCATGCATCGTGCACCTGCAGCGCATTGATAATACTACAACAAAAGTCCTTACAGCTCTTGTCCAATCAGTTCTTGATATTGTCCCCACATTGCGTTCTCTGCCAACCTTTTGAACTACTGCTCTCTACTCTTCCTTCCATGATAATGTTTTCCAAACCTCTGCTTCTTCGAGATGGCCATAATAAACGAGATTTTGTGTTTTCACAATGATCAGGAGTTGTCGTCTTTCACCTACTTGTTGTAACCTCCATTCGGTTGTCAAATGATTCTTGTAAGAGACTCAGAACATTCTCCTATACATCAACATCTCAAACGCATTAATTAAGTTCTCTTCACCCAGCATGACGAAAAACAAGACCTGTCGAAGGGCGGATGAGCTCCTTGTGGGAAACGGCCATCCTTTTTGGGAAAGCAATGACAAACCTCTCTCAATATCTCTGCTAAGAAAACACCATGAGAAATTCAGAAGTAGCATTATGCTTTCATCTGATGGGAATCTCATGCTGGATGGAGACTCACAAAATGATGAGAAAGAGTCTATCCAAGATCTCCTGATGAGATCTCTACTGAATGACAACGATCCAGATTTATTCTTGTTCAATAAAGAAGGAAATCAAACACCACAAACTGCTGAGCCTACGACGACTGCGACTCTGAGTACCTTCTTCGTATGGCTACATGGAGTATACGAATGAAAAACACGAAAAGGAATCCTCTAACACTATGATAAGATCTTGAAAATCTCAGTAAAGAATATACGGTAGATATCTGCAACAGAATCGAAACGTTACTCGAGATGCAAGAAAGGAAGAGCCCAGAGGATGTGTGGCAATTGATGAAAATGAAATTCTTGGAATCTGCCGAAATACACTTACCAAAAAGCAACCATTGCTATCTGTAGCAACAATGGATCTAGTTGAAAAAAAAAAGGTGAAAAGCAAGAATCTTCGGTTTTGATTTAGAAGAATACAAAAAGATCAACAAAGAAGTTAAACGAAGATGTCGGTAAGATAAAAACCAGTCAAGCATTGGGGTCAGTATCATCATATGTTCCCAACCACCCATTCTCTCGCCGAAACTACTTGATCAAAGGCCTTCCAGCAGTGACAATCCCCTGTTTTTAGAGGTATTAATAACAATTTTGTCCAGGGAGTTCTTAACTGACATAAGGGTATGATTTTAAGGAAGAGATTCTCTCTCTTGAGTGAGAAAAGGTGAGACAACACCTCAAGCTTTTGCAGAACATATCAGACTGGTGAGATTAATAAAAGCAATAAGATCAATGATTAGTTTAAACCCTATATATCAATGTCTAGAAAATAAACCTGGTTGAAAGAAGAAAGATAATTCCAGAAGCAGGATACATAAGCTTTTCTATCACAGGAGCTAAAAAAATTCGAAGATTTTATAATATTCATGCCTTTCCAAATAACTTTAAATGCGAAAATGTAGTAATATAGCAACAACTAGAAATGAGAACGAAAGAGTCGAAACGATGACCAGGGAAACGAAACGAGAACCAAGGAAACGAAACGGGATCCAGGGAAACGAAGCAAAAACTACGGAAACAAAATGTGATCCAGGGAAACGAAACAAGATCCAAGAAAACGCGGTGAAAACCAGGGAAACGAAACAAGATCCAGGGAAACAAAGCGAAAACTAGGGAAAGAAAACGAAATTCAGGGAAACGAAACCAGAACCAGAAAACGAAATATGATCCTGGAAAATGAACCGAAAAATTAGGAAAACTAAACTAGATCCAAGTAAGCGAAACGAGACCCTGGATAATGAAACGGAATCCAGGAAAACGGTTCGGGAACCAAGGAAACGAAACGAGATGTAAGAAATGGAAACACGACCCAGAGAATCGAAATGAGGAACCGGGATTCGAAACGAGGACTCGAATGGAAACTAGGCCATGGATTCAGCTGATTAGGAGCAGCTTTCATAAATGTTCTACGGCATTTGCTCCTCCACAAAGATTTCTTTACAACGATATCTTCTCCCGCCTCCCTCTCGTCTCTACCACCCGTATGAAACCCTTGTGTCCCTTCCCCTTCCTGTGATCCTATAGATGACACGCACCAACGCACTGTTTATTTCTCATAATGATTTAGTCTTTCGTGTTTCGATTGATAAACTTTTTACACTGACTGAATGGCCGTTGCATTCACTCTTTGTTAAAGAGAGACCTACAGAAACGGCGGTTACACATTTGCACGCAACAGTAACTAGATTGTATAGTTAGAAATTAAGTCCGGACGACTTTTTAATGAATGTCCAATAACTCGGTAGAGAAACTCCTCCTACTACTGCACCTTCTTCTGTTGAATTGATGTTTTGATCACACATTACACCTATACCACACATAAATAGACAAACTATGAAAAGAAGAAAAAAGCCCCACAAAAAAAAACCCTTACATTATGTAGAACTATTTTTGTGTTTATTTCTCCCCTTCCAAATCCTGTGATATATTTTAATGTCGTTCTACTCTTCTCTTCATTCTCCCTTACTGTCCCCTTTCTTTCATGTCTTCTATCTCTTTCTCAATCTCACACACCATCTACCTGTTACGTGCCAACAAGGGAAACTGTACCTGGTCGCACAACTTAATAGAAATACAATGACGGCGACGTCAGTGTTTTGTAAACAGCCCTGGAAAGATTCGGCCAGAAAATTACAAAGACGGCCGGTTTTTATACAAATGATATGAGTTTTTATATAATAAATCAAGTTCAAAATCACTTATCAACGTATTGCATAGCTATAGCAGATAAAAAGAATGCGGCATAAAAAATGGCAATCCCTGTGACGAGTTTTATTAACACAAGTTATACAACGGCAATTCTCTAGTTCAGGGGTTGGGGAACTTTTTTAACCAATTACCCCCAAATATATTTATTTATGCCGACGTTACCCCCTTGATTTGAAAGGAAGAAAATCATAGATTCTTTGGATTCAAAAGGTTTATTGAATCTATTTACATGGAAAATGAAATATAAAAAAGTATAAAACAAATGCGATAAAATAAATTAATATCCTCATAATGAAACAAAAGGATTTTTCTAGAAACTTTATAAATTTTACTTATATCTAATGCGTCTTAATTACCACTTGGGGCCAATCATCCCGGTTCACCGACCCCTGCTCTAGTTTTACTATTTTACCGCGAATCAAAGAACAATGCCCTTAACATTAAGATTTTCGGCCTAGTGTTCAGAGTTTCGATTCCCGGACTGGACGGTGCGTTGTGTTCTTGAACTAAGAACTTCATTTCACGTTGCCCCAGTTCACTCAGCTGTAAATAAGTAATCCTGCGAAAGATTAGCGTCTCGTCCAAGGGTGATGCTGTGACTTCGGTCTCTTATACGCCATGGAAATCGGGTAACCGGCTCTATGAATCCTAGGATTCCAGACAATAGCGTCCAGGAGCTGTTGATGATGATGATGACAACAACGACGACGATGATATCAATACAAATCAGCAGTATCTAAATTGTTTGATCTGAAATTGACCTTAGAATTTGGAGGATAAATCTTCATCATCGACCGGTTGGATAAAAATTACTCTACATTCCTCACAGCTTGCAGGCAGTTTTACTCGAGTAATTCAATGAGTTCAAAACGCAAGATTTTCACTAGATCAGACTATTTGCACTGAGAGACCCTGCCTTCAGATGAGCTAAGTTTAGTCTATGAGTCTCTGTCAGGAATCAATGACACTGAGAGACCCTGCCTTCAGATGAGCTAAGTCTCGTCTATGAATCTCTGCCAGGAATCAAAGACACTGAGAGACCCTGCCTTCAGATGAGCTAAGTTTCGTCTATGAATCTCTGCCAGGAATCAAAGACACTGAGAGACCCTGCCTTCAGATGAGCTAAGTTTCGTCTATGAATCTCTGCCAGGAATCAAAGACACTGAGAGACCCTGCCTTCAGATGAGCTAAGTTTCGTCTATGAATCTCTGCCAGGAATCAAGACACTGAGAGACCCTGCTTCAGATGAGCTAAGTTTCGTCTATGAATCTCTGCCAGAATCAAAGACACTGAGAGACCCTGCCTTCAGATGAGCTAAGTTTCGTCTATGAATCTCTGCCAGGAATCAAAGACACTGAGAGACCCTGCCTTCAGATGAGCTAAGTTTCGTCTATGAATCTCTGCCAGGAATCAAAGACACTGAGAGACCCTGCCGTCAGATGAGCTAAGTTTAGTCTATGAGTCTCTGTCAGGAATCAAAAACCATCAATGTGGAGAAACTAATCACTTTAGGAATTAAGCTGAGAAAGCTTCTTCATGGTAGAACACCGTTTTTTGTAACGAATTGCGGAAAGTCTGAGCCAAAACGGGAATGTGTCTTTGTACGATGTATAAGTTAGTTCTGTTGATATATAAATATATATTCATACTTGAATATTCATCACCTGGAAATTTTCAGTCTTAAATATATTAGTATATGTATTTTGTATATCAAAGCCAAGCAGTTTTACCTGTTTATCTGCATCATTGTTTCCATATCTGCTCACCTGGATCCCTCTTGTAGCCACTCTTTATCCCGCGGACATATTCCTAGGTAAAGGTTTCGGAGTGTAAAGTTCAAATCATTTGAGCGCTACTGTTTTCAATATTGAGAATCTCTGGATCTCATCTGTCTAACTCTCTGTCTGTCTGTCTGTTTCTCTCTCTGTTTCTCTCTCTTCTTCCCTCCCCCTCTCTCTCTCTCACATAATTTCTCTCTTCCTGCCCCCCCTCTCTCTCTCTCTCTCTCTCTCTCTCTTCTCTCTCTCTCTCTTTCTCTCTCTCTCTCTCTCTATATATATATATAGATATATATATCAAACATATTTAACTCTTTCATCTTTTATCCATTACGTGTTTCAGTTATTGGACTGCGGCCATGCTGGGGCATCACCCTGAGGGCTTTAGTCGGACAAATCAATACCAGAACCTATGGTTGTTTTAAATTCTGGTACTTAGCATATCGTTTTTTTTGCCTAACTACTAAGTTACAGAACGTAAATAAACTAACTCAGATTATCAAGCGGTAGAGGACAAGCACAAACACGCACATATATATAATATATGTATATACATACATATATATATACATACATATATATATATATGTGTGTGTGTGTGTGTGAGAGAGACTAGAGAAACAGCCAACAACTGATGAAGGGTCGTTCTTTATGTTTGTTTTGCTTTCCATTTGTCTCTCGTTGTTCGAAAGAATAGCTCATGTTCCATGTACTCGTGTTTCCTATTTTTTGTTGTACACGTTTCGTGACGTCCTGTGACCACATATGCATATCTATATGCATATAGATGTAAGTATGTACATATACGTATGTATATATGCATATATATATATATATATTATATATATATATATATATATATATATATATATCTTCTTATTCTTATGATAAAAGGCAGATTTTATCTGCCTCCCAAACCGTTTGTTTTTTATACAATTCTACAATATAGAATTTCTTCAATTGGAATTTACCTATCATTTTTACAAGTAGGTTTCATCGGGTCATGCCATGTAAAGTTTTGCAATTAAGCAAACATTCGAGAAAAGTAAATATTTTACCATTTCCCTCTTTTCTTTCAAGTGCTTCACTCCTACCATTACCACCACACTTTCTGCTACTTTCTCGTTGCAAGTGTGCAACGATTAAAGTGAAATTATTTATATAACAGGGATGAACTGCTTCACTCATGCTATCACCCTAATTTCTCCTACTTTCTCTTTGCAAGTGTACCTAAAACCACTACTCAAAAAATAATACACAGCAAACAGAAACAAATAAATACATAACGATTTACTCCTCACACAATTTCTTCAATTAGAGTTTACCTATGATGTTTCCAAGTACTTCCATTCGGTCATGGCATACAAATTTCTTTCAATTTGACCCCCAATTAAGCAAAAATTCGAGAAAACTCAATATTTTACTATTTCCCTCTTTCACTTCAAAGGCTTTACTCTGCCTCTTTACACACATGGACACGCAAACATATACATATATGTCAGTGTCAATTGTTGAAAGAAAATTGTAAGCTAACGTGTGTGTGTGTGTGTGTGTGTGTGTGTGTGTGTGTGTGTGTGTGTGTGTGAGTGTGTGTGTGTGTGTGTGTGTGTGTATGTGTGACAGGGATGAGCCATTCATACTGGTCATCCTTTTTGCTAGAAGATCCGGTATGGTCTTATATGCTACACCACTGGTTTTCAATTCATATTAATCAAATTAATATTCAATTTTTCACCCTTATTATGTGTGTGTGTATTAGCAACTCGTATACAATTGCATCAATGACTTGAACTTGAATAAGTGGTTTCACATAAATGGGGATAAATTAAAAAGGTTTGTTGTTATTATTATTACTGTTTGACTATTGTAATCACGTTTGTTGGTTCCTCGCCAAGGAAACGTTGTTGTGTTGCATTTGTTAAATAATTGTAAACCGTAACCTCCCCCTTTCGGAGAAGGGGCTTTGGTTATTGTTTCAAAATTGAATTGTGTCCCTGTTTGGGGAAATTGACAATATTTTCACCGTCTTTACGGAAGCATTTTTGTTAAAATGCCTTCCATAGAAGACAGTCCAAAAATGAATTTCGCTGCAGCCGTACACTTCTATACAAGATCCAATTGATCGACATTGCAAGAGACGGGCCTACAATTCCAGTCTGTTATATATTTTGAGTATTGTTATCACTAGCGATATCAAGATATAACTTTGTATTTTGTATTTTATGTGTAGATGTATATATATATAGATGTACATGTAATATGTACACATATATATATACACATATATACATGCATAATATATATACCCATACACTCACGCACACACACACACACACACACACACACACACACACACACACACCACACACACACACACACACACACGCACACACATACATAGGGGCAGGTGTGGCTGTGTGGTAACAAACTACGTTCGAAGATACTGTACTTGATATGGGCGGTAGTGCCTTGCCGGTCTATGACCTACCTTCAACAAACCAGGAACGCACAAACACTCTGTCTTCACATTTGCTGCGTGAGACATGTTTTAATGTTGATGAGCTTGCCGAGTACATAGCCGACAATGAGCCAAAGCTCCTTCCAGAACACAAGTTCGCTTACAACTCCGTTGTTAATTCAGTCCGGGCCAAAACTGGGAGGATTTTTTTCCTGGACGCTCCTGGGGGCACTGGGAAAACTTTTGTCAACAAATTAATATTGGCTGAGATTAGGCGAACACAAGGCATTGCCCTAGCTGTGGAATCATCTGGAATTGCGGCTACTTTGTTGCCAGGCGGCAGGACAGCTCACTCCACTTTCAAGCTTCCACTTGACTTAGCGAAGACTGAGACACCAACTTGCAACATCAGTAACAGCTCCGATCAGGCAGAAGTCTTCAGACGATGCAAGCTTATCGTTTGGGATGAATGCACGATGGCTCACAGACGTGCTCTTGGGGAACTAGATAGATCTCTCAGAGACATCAAACACTCTTCACCTCCCATGGGAGGCATAACACTTCTTCTTTCAGGGGACTTCCGACAAACACTTCCCGTTATTCCCAAAGGGACTACAGCTGATGCAGTAAGTGCGTGTTTTAAGTCATCCACATTGTGGCCACTGGTGAAGACTCTCAAACTTCACACCAATATGCGTGCACATATGCGACATAACATCACATCAGCAGCATTTCCTCACACCCTCCTTGCACTTGGCGAGGCAAAATACCAGGGATGAAAATGGTAATATTGCCATCGATTCCATTTGTACCATTGTTAAAACGCCTTCTGATTCAGAGATGCAGTGTTCCCAGATCTACAAGCTAATTATCAGAATATGGATTGGATTGGCCAAAGGGCTATTCTGGCCCCGAGAATAAAACTGTTCACCATATAATGATGAAATGCTAAAACTCATCCTGGGGAAGTCTATGTATATCAGTCTATCGATACAACTCCTGACCCAGAGGACGTCACAACTATCCAATAGAGGTACTCAATTCCTTTGAGCCCCCCGGACTACCACCACACATTCTCAAACTTAAAGTTGGTGCCCTTAATGCTCATCAGAAATTTGGTTCCCCCAAACAATGCAATGGCACACGTTTGATCGTTAAGTCCTATTATCTCCCACCGTAAACTTATATCAATATTTGCCTGAATAATCATCATAATTCAGTGCATCATTAACAGTACTTTCAAGCAATTCAGCCCCGAGCATCGCCGGGCAATCTGCTAGTAGTATATAGTATATATATATATATATATATCTATATATATATATATATATATATATATATATATAGATATATAGAGAGAGAGAGAGAGAGAGAGAGAGAGAGAGAGAGAGAGAGAGAGATAGAATATCTATATATATAAGAAATTAAAATTGGAAAATACGCACACTTACATAGTTTTAATATAATTTTTAATATAGCGACCGGTTTCGCTATCGCTATTCATGATATTATGTTTTACTTACTTGAATATATATTTTTTCTTCAGAATTTCATCACACACAACATGGACAAAATTTCTTCTTAAGAAAAATATATGTTCAAATAAGTAAAACATAATATTATGAATAGCGATAGCGAAACCGGTCGAGATATTAAAAATTATATTAAAACTATGTAAGTGTGCATATTTTCCTTTTTTAATCCCACGTGGGGATAATCGAAATTCCTCTTTTCTGTTACCACTATATATATATATATATATATATATACGAGGTGGTACCCAAAAGAAACCGGAAGTTTGCAATATTATTTTATTCACTTAGTTTTACCTGTTTACACTTTTATCGCGTTCAAAGTATTCTCCATTTAAAGCAATGCATCAATCCAGACGAGTTTTCCACTGTTCGAAGAAGGCGTGGAACTCTTGCGAAGTGATGCCTTTTAACGCCTCTGTTTTTTTTTCCTTCGCCTCTCCCACATCTGCAAAACGTTTTCCTATAAGGATGTATTTCATTCAGGCAAACAGAAAAAAGTTGCAAAGAGCAAGATCGGGCAAATAGGGAGGGTGAGCAGGCGAGGTCATATCACTTTTGGCAAAAACTGTCTCACACTCAAGGCGACGTACGCAGGCGCATTCTCGTGATGAAATCCCCACCACTCTCCATTTTGCCACTGGTCGGGGCGTTTTCGTCTCACTGCGTCTCGCAGATGCTCCAGAACTTCTAAGTAAAATGTCTGGTTAGCGCTTTGACCAGGAGGACAAATTCAGCATAGACAATTCCTTTCACATCGAGGAAACAAATCAGCAACGTCTTGACATTCGATTTCATTTGACACGCTTTTTGGGGGCGTTGTGACATTGAATGCTTGATTGCTGTTTCGTTTCCGGGTCGTAGCTGTAGCAGCAGCTTTCTTCGCAGTACACGACACGCATTCAGTAGTGACTACTTTTGATCTTCCGTGAGCAAGCGAGGCACAAATTTTGCTGCAATTCTTTTCATTCGCAGTTCCTCGTTCAAACTTCGTTGGCAGGAGCTCCAGGACATGCCAGTCATATCAACAAGTTCGTCAACCGTTCACCGACGGTCTTTCAAGATCAGTCAAGGAATTTTCGTGATGCTTTCGTTCGTTCAGGAGGTCGACGGTCGCCCTGAACGAGATTGGTCCTCAAGCGACAAGTGACCATTCGAAAACCACTCGTAAACTTGTGTTTTGCTCATGGCAGAGTCCTTGTAAGCTGTTTGAAGCATGACAACTGTTTTGGCCGCCGTTTTTCCCAGCACAAAACATAAATTTCATGGAAACACGTTGTTCCTTCGTTTCAGCCATCGCAAAATTCGACGAACAGGAAAGAAGCACTGCAAAACAAAGACACAGCACGTGACAGTATGACTTCAGTCGACGACGCTGGTTGGCAGACTGATACCTGAGGATTGCATCAAGTGGCTTCTAGCGGCAGAGGCCTAAACTACAACGGGCTTAGCCACAGAGAACGTTTCCGGTTATTTTTGGGCTCTCCTCGTACATATATACGACGGGCTTCTATACAGTTTTCGTCTATCAAATTTACTCACGAGGCACTGGTCAATCTGGATCTATAATTAGAAACACTTGTCCAATGTGCTGCGCTTCAAGACTGAATCCGAAACCACATAGTTGCAAAATGAAACTCTGAACCAGACAACTATGTCTGTGTTTTTCATAATTATATATATATTTGAATATTTAACCCAGAGAGAAACTGCAGTATTCAAAACCTCCCAGGTTAGTGAGATTTCAACGGTGATGTTAAGTATGAATACATTCAGAGCAAATTAAAAACCGGGGGATCAGGTATGAATGCTTACACGGTAATGGTTAAATTGAATGTTTAAACTCCACTAAAAACACCCAGAGGGCCAGGTGGTGATGTTTATCATAGTGACACGTTAAACCTATTATCCAACCGAAACACTGTTAAAGACATATGAAGGGCCAGATGGTAGTGTTAAACAGGGTGACGTATTATTCATATACAAATTGAGCAATAAAAAGCTCGATAATGTTTGAGTAGTAAAAACTTCAGTATGAGGTGGCCACGACGATAAAACGGTCATTAACATTTCAAAACCTAATTTTCTCCTCCTCACGATATTCTAAGGTTATCTAATGATGTTGGACACGTGCATTGCTAAATATCCTAAATTCAAATTTATGGATAAAATTTAGATTAGATAAATTCAAAATAATTTTAGATAATTCACATAAAATAAATATAAATAAAATAAATTAAAATATAAGCTGAAATATAAATAAATTAAGATTAAGATATAAATATTAAGTTGTCGAAAAAGTTCTTGCAGAATTTTGATTTTAAATTATGTATTCTCAAATTAATTTTCGTTAAATTACTTTGACTTTATATATAATTTTAAAGTCCGTTTTTCGCTCTATTTAATCGTATTACTCTTTTTCTTTTTGAGAAATTAGGCCATTTTTTCCGGAACGTTGAATACAACATGGACAAAAAGCAAATTCGCTCAATTTTCTTATTCCTGTTCAAGCTAGGCCGAAAAGCTGCTGAAACAGCTCGCGATGTCAACGATGCGTTTGGCTATTAATGAACGTACAGCACAATGGTGGTTCAAGAAATTTCGTAGCGGTGACGAGAGTCTTGAAGATTATAAGCGTAATGGTCGGCCATCGGATGTTGACAGCGATCAACTAAGAGCTTTAGTCGAAGCCAATCCACGTACAACTGTTCGAGAGCTTGCTTCTGAATTAGACGTAGCGTATACAGCAATTTCCAACCACTTGAAAAAGTTGGAAAAATAAAAATACTTGAGAAATGGGTGCCACACGAACTGAACGACAACCAAAAAGAAATGCCGTTTTGAAGTGTCGTCTTCCCTTCTTTTACGCAACAAGAACGACCCGTTTCTCGACCGGATTATTCTTGCGATGAAAAGTGGATTCTTTACGACAACCGACGACACTCAGCTCAGTGGGTGGACGTGGACGAATGTCCACAGCACTTCTCGAAGCCAAAGTTGCACCAAAAGAAGGTCATGGTGACTGTTTGGTGGTCTGTGGCCGGTCTCATCCATCGCAGCTTTTTGGATCCAGGCGAAACCATTACGGCGGAGAAGTACTGTCAGCAAATGGATGAAATTCATAAGAAACTTCGACAATAACAACCAGCACTGGTCAATAGAAAACGACCAATTCTTCTCCACGACAACTCTCGGCCGCACGTCGCACAACTGACCCCGCAGAAGTTGAACGAAATGGGCTACGAAACTCTGCCTCATCCGCCATACTCACCAGACCTCTCGCCTACCGACTACTTATTTAAGCATCTCGACAACTTCCTGCGTGAGAAATGCTTCAAAAACCAAGACGATGCCAAACACGCCTTCATCGTCACCAGAACGCAAGATTTTTACACTACTGGCATAAATAAACTTGTTTCGCGTTGGCAAAAGTGTGTTGATTCTCTTGGTGTTTATTTCGATTAATAAAGTTTTGTTTGAGCCGAGATATGTGCATCTGAATTTAATGGTTAAAAACCGCAAGAACTTTCTTGACAACCTAATATAAATACAAATATAAATATAAATATCGATAAAATTTAAATGAATCTAAATAAAATAAATTTAAATGGTTTAAAATAAATTCATTTAAAATAAAATGAATAAAATGTTGAATAAATATTCCCAATTCAAATTTTCAGAAATTTGTCAACTTGTGTTTGCCGTTAGGGAATTTGATCCTTAAATGTATTATAGAGCGTCTATTGCGAGGCGATTCACAAATTCTTCTATTCTTAATAGAGTGCTTGGTGTCTTTGTATATTTAGGTGATGCTGTCCGTTAAGAAGCTATTTTAGATTTCCGGAAATAGTTTGCTACGATGAATAACCTTGATATAAGAACAGCAATTGACGCAGGGAAGAGATAATGAAGTCCTGATCAAGGAGTAAGTTCTGCGGTTCGATATCTCCATGGGAGGCTATGATGAGCCGATATGGAGAGTTAGAGGATTCTTTTACGCTAACACCTCAGGAAGCGAAAGTTCCGCCATATCTCAGGTTTGCAAGAAGCCGATAGCTAGACAGCCTCATATATCGTGAACGACTCCACAGTGAATTGAATCTGCCGCCCTCGTTTGAGTTTCTTGCTGTAGTATAAGTTCATCTGAGATCTTGGAAAGCAAAAGGCCAAGGTGCTTTTTGAAAAGATCTTTCCCCACTCCATGTAAATGTCTCAGGTTTTTTGTTAAGATATTGAATAGCTGTAGGCCTTTAAATCCCAAGCTACCGCAGTACCTGGTCTTTACTCGAAACGGGATGGATAGCACCTTTGGAGCAAGGTAGTGGCGTCCTGTTTTGAGGCTGGTATAACTGTCGATGCCAAAATTCGGTGCCAAATCTTCTAGGATCACTGCATCTCTCTTTCTCACATGTATATATGTCTGTCTGTCTGTCTGTCTGTCTGTCTGTCTGTCTGTCTGTCTGTCTGTCTGTCTGTCTGTATGTATGTATGTATGTATGTATGTATGTATGTATGTATGTATTTATATTCGTGTGTGTGTGTATGTGTGTGTATGCGTGCGTATATAAACGTATTTATACGTACATATATGTATCCCCATATACACATACAGGGGTTAGACAAAATAATAGAAACACCTTAAAATTTCAAACAAATTTATTTTAATATGGGGTAGGACCTCATTCGGCAGTATTTACAGTTTGAATTCTACGAGATATGGACTCGTACAAAGTTTGTATTGTTTCCAAAGGAATTTTTGTCCATTCTTCAGCTAAAACAGTCTCCAGTTCTTGTAGTTATGATGGCAGAGGATATCGACTCCTTACTTGTTTTTCTAAAATGCACCATAAATATTCAATAATATTGAGATCTGGGGACTGTGGTGGCCAGATAATCTGTTCAACTTCACTAGGATGTTCCTCATACTATTCAGTAACAACTTTAGCCGTGTGAATTGGTGCATTATCATTCTGAAAGATTGTGTTGTCCTCTGGAAACAGTTCTGCAACTATAGTATGAATTTGATCGGATAAAATGCTTAAATAGTCTTGACTATTAATTCTTCTATGAGGGGAAACCATTGGGCTGGCGGATTTTCACCCGGATCATCATAGATCCTCCTCCATGTTTAACAGTTGGAAGAAGGCAGTCTGGGTCAAATGCTTCTTTTGGCTGTCTCTACACGTATACTCGGCCGGTGGTCGGAAATACGGTAAAGGATGACTCGACTGAGAAAATAACATTCTTCATCTGCTCTAGGAACCAGTTCTGTAGGTTTTTACTCCACTCTAAATGCTTTGCAACGTTTGTTTTTGAAAGTAGTGGTTTTTCTGATTGCAGCCCTCCCGTGAAATCGGGCTTTGTGCAGCTCTCGGCAAACAATTTTTGTAGAAACTGGGTTCTCGAGATAGTCATTAAGCTCTGCAGTAATTTTGCGAGCTGTACTTTTGTGATCCTTTCTATCAATTCGCATAAGAGTCCGATGGCCCCCATCTGACAGTTTTGGTTTTCTTCCGGAGTTTAGTTTCGATGATGTTGTTTTTCCTTCTTTCTCAAAGGCTGTCATTACTTTCGAGACAGTACTTCTTGATACACAAAACATTTCGGCTGTTTTCGTTACGCTAGCGCCTGCCATACGCGCAACAACAATTTGACCTCTTTGAAAGTCCGACAGATCTGTCATTTTAATGAATTTTAATTACCTTTTTCTGATGATATCTGAAAAGAAACAGCAATTTTAGCATAGGATATTAAAGAACACTAATAATAGATAAACAACATAAAAATAAACAAACTTTTGACGGTTTTATAGATATTTCAAAATTATGATGCTAGGTGTTTACATTA
>NC_042999.1:67397214-67399714 GCF_006345805.1 Octopus sinensis | reverse complement strand
ACACATCTCTCAAAGTCACATTCACAACTTGCTAGAACATGTAAATGGAAATGAGAGTAAAATCTTTATCGCTATAAAAATCCATGGGCGTGTATGTCGCCCAGATACTTTGCAAGCACTTCTTTGCATGAAACTGCATGAAGTTCTCCAGTCATCTGGTCTTCTTTCTGAAGCATTTATCCATGATTGCTTGTAGGCTTATTTGGTCTACAATTTCAGCGTGAAGTGCAACGAATGCTTTTCAGCTATTTTACGAGACAAGCTTCCTTGCTTATTTCATTTACTTTTTCATATTTTCGTAAGATACTTGCTTGCAGCTCTGGTAAATGAGCCAGCTTTTACAGTTTTGTTGTTGTTGTTTAACTTTTGGCCAGCTTTGACCGAGGATTGTCCAACACGTCCGTCATACTTTCAGACGATTGGATGTGATGTAAGGAAATTCAACTGTTATCTCCAGCAAGTCGAATAACTGCGTACAGGCTTCTCATAGTCTCAAGGATTATTGTTTTTGTTCCTTGCCCAATTTATTAGGTCTCAGAAAGGACGGTACTTGCAACTCTGTCGTTACATTCATTGCTAGACGTGGGAAAATACTGTTGTTAAAATCAGTAGAGGTGAGGGGTTGGCGGTAGTGAAGAGATTAGCAGTGGTAAAGCCGCAGTCCACTTTTTTTTTTATATCTGAGTCAATAGAGTAGGTACCGATTATTATCCTATTCGGGGACTCACAGACAGGCGAGAGAGAGAGAGAGAGAGAGAGAGAGAGAGAGAAGATCAGACTCAAACTGAAGACCTAGCCCAAATGAATGCTGCAGAGTGGACTTCGCTAAATGCACCCAAGATGCTAGGTGGTAGTATTAAGTTGGCTGAAAGAAGTTAATATCATCTGCAGTAATACCTATTTCTTTACTACCCACAAGGGGCTAAACACAGAGAGGACAAACAAGGACAGATAAACGGATTAAATCGATCATATTGATCCCAGTGCGTAACTCGTACTTATTTAATCGACCCCGAATGGATGAAAGGTAAAGTCGACCTCGGCAGAATTTGAACTCAGAACGTAACGACAGACGAAATACCTATTTCTTTACTACCCACAAGGGGCTAAACACAGAGAGGACGAACAAGGACAGACAAACGGATTAAGTCGATTATATCGACCCCAGTGCCTAACTGGTACTTATTTAATCGACCCCGAAAGGATGAAAGGCAAATTCAACCTCGGCGGAATTTGAACTCTGAATAGCGACAGACGAAATACTGCCGGCATTTCGCCCGGCGTCATCTGCAGTAATACCACAAGCGATATTATTAGTAGACTTATCTTTCTGTTTCCCGAGACAATAGTAAATTTAAACTTTTACTCCTGATTAACATCCGGCTCTTAAGTGTCAGCAGCAGAGCTCAAGATATTGCAAGAAGTAGGGCCAACTCTTGCTTTCTGAAACTGGTCATAGAAATGCTGGCAAGGCTTACAGGTATTGCACATCTCCCTCTGAATGTATCCTTAAAAGATACGCAAATATCATTGCTCGCAAACGGTGTAATTGATGTACGAAGAGCTTTTATATGCGTTGATCAGCATGTCTGTGTATATTTTCAGGCGACTGGATGTGACTTAAGAGAATTTGGTTGCTATTTCTAGCAGGTCTAACAACTATTTAGAGGCTCCAGATTGTCTCAGATGTTCCTCCGCTGTACCCTGATCCCTCTTTAAATCAACTTCGCTTTCTTTGTTTAGTTTTTTTTCTTCTTTTTTTGATTTAATTACTAAAAGTTTTAAAGCTTTTGGGAGGGAGCTTAGAAGATTATTCTTCATTGAAAGCAGAAGGTGATGACTTCGACGGATGCTTGGTCACTTTCGGAAAAAAGAAAAAAAAAGAAGAAAAGTAAGCACTAATAATAAATTGGAATTACCGAAGTCACATTGAGTAAACATTTTGGACAAACTCACAAGTGAAAGCCTTACGTGGATTTCACACAACGCGGTGAATAATAATAGAAATAATAATCCGACTCGCTCAGAGTAATTTTCTGAGGCTTGATTTACATACGCTTATATATTGTTAAAAGAAAATGGACCCGTGTCTGATGAATGGATGTAGCTTTAGCGGTAAACAAGAGAGAGAAAGAAAGGAAGAAAAGAAGAGAAAAAGACGATGTTTCGGTCTAATGAATGAATCACAACTTGTTCTTATGGTTTAGAATTCACTTGCACAGTGAATTTTTTTCTTCTAATTTGACTTTTTGTTGCAGGGATTCTATAATTACTGACGCCTCGGTATAGGTAACATTAAAAAAATGGCGAATGGGTGTATTTATTATTCCCGTGTCTGAGTGTTTTATTTTTTTTTCCTTAAAATTGTTTATTTACTTTTCTTACATTATGTTTGCGCCAACAACCAACGCTAATACCGCCATCTTTTTATCATCAGCAATCTACAGACTTATCTTTTCACGTAGACGCACACACGCCGCACTCAAGCACATCGTCTGTC
>NC_042999.1:67377214-67392214 GCF_006345805.1 Octopus sinensis | reverse complement strand
ATTGCCATCGATTCCATTTGTACCATTGTTAAGACGCCTTCTGATCTCAGAGATGCAGTGTTACCAGATCTACAAGCTAATTATCAGAATATGGATTGGATTAGCAAAAAGGCTATACTGGCCCCGAGGAATAAAACCGTTCACCATATTAATGATGAAATGCTAAAACTCATTCCTGGGGAAGTCTATGTATATCAGTCTATCGATACAACTCCTGACCCAGAGGACGTCATCAACTATCCAATAGAGGTACTCAATCCCTTTGAGCACCCCGGACTACCACCACACATTCTCAAACTTAAAGTTGGTGCCCCTATAATGCTCATCAGAAATTTAGTTCCCCCAAAACAATGCAATGGCACACGTTTGATCGTTAAGTCCTTATCTCCCACCGTAAACTTATATCAATATTTGCCTGAATAATCATCATAATTCAGTGCAATCATTAACAGTACTTTCAAGCAATTCAGCCCCGAGCAACGCCGGGCAATTCTGCTAGTATATATATATATATATATATATATATATATATATATATATATATATATATATATATATATATATATATATACATATACATACACATATACATATACATATACATATACATATACATACGTACACACACACATATATATATATAGGAAAAAATAAATAAAAGATTTAATAATGAATAACTAAATAAATGAGTGGAAATCGGACCGATGGGCGTGTTAAATAATAAGACACTAAACGAGAATGACAATAAAATAGATATTTATATATATAAATTCGATTAGAGGTTGTGTTAACCTCATGAAGGAATGGTTTCCTGAAGATATTATGCTCAGGTCATATAAATTTGATATTTATTTAAAATTTACTGAGTATTAATTGAAACAACTGTACATATATATATAACTGTATGTATGCATATATATATATATATATATATATATATATACTCTTTTACTTGTTTCAGTCATTTGACTGTGGCCATGCTGGAGCACCACCTTTTAGTCGAGCAAATCTACCCCAGGACTTATTCTTTGTAAGCCTAGTACTTATTCTATCGGTCTCTTTTACCGAACCGCTATGTTACGGGGACGTAAACGCACCACCATCGATTGTCAAGCGATGTTGGGGGGACAAACACAAACATATACACATACAGATACATATATATATATATATATCATATATATATATATATATATATATATATATATATATATATATATATATATACATATATACGACGGGCTCCTTTCAGTTTCCGTCTACCAAATCCACTCACAAGGCTTTGATCGGCCCGAGGCTATAGTAGAAGACACTTGCCCAAGATGCCACGCAGTGGGACTGAACCCGGAACCATGTGGTTGGTAAGCAAGCTACTTACCACACATCCACTCCTACGCCTATATATATATATATATATATATATATATATATATATATATATATATTTCTTTTTTCTTCTTTTATCGGTTCAACGCAAAGCTGCGGCCATGATGGGGTACCGCTGTTTTGCTACATTGTTATTATTGAGAGCCTCCGCTGACGTGTGGCATTTGGTGGATAAGGAAGTTTAATCCCACTGCCCTCTTTTGCGACACCTGCTACGAGGTAGGTTCATTTGGGACTTTCGACAGCAAGAGATTCAGTTTCGTTTTGAAAACATCTACATCCAGTTTGTGCAGGTCCCTCAGGGACTTTGGAAGAATATTAAAAGGCTCTGGGCCCTTGAAACCTAGGCTGTTGCAGTAACTGGTCCTGAAGCGCGATGGTATTGCTGGGATATTTGGCACTGTGCAGTGTTGACCCGTTCTGGCATTTGTGTAGTGTTCGATGCCAAAATTTGGTACAATCCCTTCCAGGGTCTTCCTGATGTATATTACTGCAATATCTCTCCCATCTTCGCTTCAGAGAGTAGAGTCTTAGCTGTTTCAGTCTTACCCAGTAGCTGAGCTGTTGCAATGAGACGATCTTGTTTGTGTAGCATCGCTAGATTGCTTCAAGTTCTGCTGCTAATTTTACACTGTGGAGTGGCCATAGTTGGAAGCAGTAATCCAGGTGACTGAGGACGAATGTATACGCCATGAAACCAAGAAATTCGATATGACTGGAGAAGCTATCTTTACCTTTTTTTTAATTCTGATTAAACAAGGAAGATATGTTTATCAAGAAATATAAACTACAAATAAATATTCTAGAAAAACAATAGAATGAGAAAACTGTCTATTCAATTCAACTAAAAACAAATAGAGACAAAAATAATAGATAGATAAAAAGTTAACTCAAAAGTTGAAGCAACAAGCTTCCTCCGAGATTGGAAACCCTAACTTCAAATCAATGTAAAATTATATATTATACTTTTTCCACATTTTTTGCTGACGTCAACCAAGAATTGATCAATTGGACTTTGATTTTGATCGAAATGGCTTCGCCCAAGGACCAAAAGTAAAACAGAGCTATGTTTTTAAATATTCAGTCGAGCGTGAATTCAGGAAAACAAGCGTCGTCTTAAGAGAATCAGCCATCCGCAACGCTGGAGAGTACCAAGACATTTCATAAGCAAATGAGGTCTACAAAAAGAAAAAAACAAACAAAAAAAAAACAAACAAAAAACCAGATCCAACCAACCAGAGCCCTATTTCTCCACATTGATCAGTTTCCGATAACTCATCGTCCTGAACAGTTTTCTTCAATTGACGAATCAAACGAAACCAGAGACTGTCACAATGGAAACGACAACGACGTTTCTTATTGAACATTTCAGGTTACCTGTTCTATAAATGACCGATATAAACTGTCGCAAAAAGGGTTAAGTTACCTAGTTATTGATTTGAATTTATAATAGAAGTAGGCTGAAGTCTTAGGTTCAATATTAAAATAAACTGGAATCTACTGCTACGTGATACTAAAGTTTCTGTTTCTCACACCATGATGAATTAAAAGAACGACTCTCTGATGAAGGATAGAGAGTGTTATGCTTTATAATGGCACTAATTCAGTAATGGGGTGGTGGTTGGTCATGAACAGAAAATGGATGAGTGGGGATTACTTATGGATACTTTAAGAGTTATCGTGGAAACAATTCTTCTTCATAGCGGTAATAAATTCACTCCCGTATTTTATTGTGCTTATGCGAGTAGCGGGTTACTACCTGTAGCCTTAGGTATCCACAAGATTTCAGCAGCCTTTCAAGTGCTTAGAACCCTCCTGATAATCCCTGCTGTCCCTAAGAGACAAACTTTCTGTAGGAGTTCTACCGTGCATTCTATTTGAATCTCCTTATTATTGAATCTCATTATTGTTATTATTATTATTATTATTATTATTATTATTATTATTATTATTATATTATTATTATCATCAGCATCATCATCATCATTATTATTGCTATTCTGAAAGACTCGCGGATAGTTCTAAATTACCGCTTATTCTTTACTTGAAAGCAAGCAATAACAAATCACCAAAGGTTTCAAGTAGTGCCTTCTCCTGTGACTCAAAGAGACAATACTCTCCTTAGAATGCGAGCTGTACCCAACAATGCTGTCTTCTAGATCACCTCGAGCCTGACAGCAGCTCCAATATTCTTAATATGCTTTTCAAAGCCCTTGGAGACTGTTCCTAATGCTCCAATTACCACCGGTATCACCATTCCTTTCCTCATGCCCCATAACTTTCCTATCTCGCCCCGCAATGGCTGGTATTTCTCACTCTTTTCTGTTTCCTTACATTTCACCTTCGAATCGCCTGGTATTGCAACATCTATTATCTTTACTTCTCTCTCATCTTTATGGATGAGCACGATATCTGGTCGTCCCGTCTCTATGACTTGGTCGCACTGTATGTTAAAATCCCAGAGTATTTTGTAATGTTCGTTTCCCATTACTCCCTCTGGCTTGTGTTCATACCATTGTTCGGCTCTCACGAGGTTTGCTTTATCGCACAACAACCAGTGGGCATATCTGGCCACATTGTCGTGTCTCCTTTTGTATTCGCGTTGTGCGAGCTTACATCACTCACTAACAATATCGCTTATACTTTCTCCCTTCTCAGGGCACATCCTACACTGTGGCGAGTCAGCGCTTTTATCAATGTGATATTTGGAGTAGTTTGTTCTGAGAGTTTAATATTATTATTGTTGTTGTTGTTATTTTGTCCGTCTTTACGTTTTGAGTTCAAATTCTGCTGAAATTGACTTGGCCTTTCATCCTTTCGGGATCAATAAAATAAGTACCAGTGAAGCACTGGGGTCGATGTAATCGACTAGTCCTCTCCTCCCAAATTTCAGGCCTTGTGCTTATTGTAGAAAGGATTATTATTATTATATTATTATTATTATTATTATTATTATATTATTATTATTATTATAAATATTATTATTATTATTATTATTATTATTATTATTATTATTATTATTATTATTATAAATATTATTATTATTATTATTATTATTTAGTAGTTTTATTTTTATAGCGTGCTTTCACTTCACTACCGAGCGCAGCCCTGTGTGCCTTGGATATGTGCTGTGGTTTGCTGTGATGCTCTTATGGTTACTGTATTGAAAATATTTTGTGTAGGATGTGTACAGTGCCCAGTAGTGCAATTTTCTGTATGTTATATGTGTTTGTAAGTCCTGGTGTTTTTGTTATGAATTTGTCTGAATATTTCTTTATTATACCTAGTGCACCTACTATGATAGGAATTGTTTCTGTGTTTAGACTCCCCGTTCGAGTTACCTTTACTTCCAAGTCTTTGTATTTTGAAAGTTTCTCTATTTCCTTTATAGAAACATTGTCATCTGTTGGTATTGATACATCGATTAGAAAGCATTTTTTTCTTCATTATCTCTGACAACTATATCTGGCCTATTGGCCTTAATTTCTCTATCCGTGAGTATTGGCATATCCCAGAGTATGGTTACTTTCTCGTTTTCTGTGACCTTTTCTGAGGTGTGCTTATACCATCTTTTTCTGTTGTTATTCCATAGTGTTGGCATAGCTTCCAGTGTATGTAGGTCCCAACTCTGTCGTGTCTGTGAATATATTCCTTCTTAGACAGGACTGGGCAGCCAGAGATAATATGATTTATTGTTTCTTGTCCATCTCCACATATTCTGCAGTTACTTGTTATGTTTCTTTTCATTATATGTTTTTGGTAATTTCTGGTGGGGAGGCTTTGGTCTTGTGCTGCAATTAAAAATCCCTCCGTCTCTGCTTTGAGTTCTGAGCTTCTCAACAATTGCTGGTATTTTTCTTTGTCTATTTCTTCTGCATTTAGCTTAGTCCAGTATTTGCCATGAAGGAGCTTTTCTTGCCATCGTTTTATCATGGTCCGTTGCTGTTCTACCATCTTTTTTCTGTTGTTATTCCATAGTGTTGGCATAGCTTCCAGTGTATGTAGGTCCCATTGTCTTTACGTTCTAAGTTCAAATTCCGCTGAGACTGACTTTGCTTTTTATTCTTTTGTGATCGATAAAATAAGTACCAACTGAACACTGTGGTCGATGTAATCGGCTAACACCCCAACTCTGCGATAAAAATTTCAGACCTTGTGACTATTGTAGAAAGGATCATTATCAATTTATAAATCATTTCATTAATTAAGGCTATGTACTGGCAGAATCGTTAGTGCATTGGACAAAATGCTAAAGAACATTTCTGGCTGTATGTTCTGAGTTCAAATTCTGCTGAGGTTGACTTTGCCTTTCATCCTATCTGGGTCGATAAGATAAAGACCATTTAAGCACTCATGTGGATGTAATCGTCGCCCATCTCAGTGCGCTTATATTAGAAAGGATTGTTATTATTATTCTTTACTTGACTTAGGTTCTGTCTTATTTCTGGCAGGATTTATGTGGGTAGCAGGTTACTACCTGTAACCTTAGGTATCCACTAACTTGCAATAGTCTTTCAAGTGCTTTTGAACACTCCTGAAAGTCCTTTCTGTCCCTAAGAGGGTAAATTTTCTGTAGAAGCTCTATAGGACATTCTATTCCAATTTCCTTCAACCATTTGTCTACATCTTTGCTTACAGTTCTCAATGTACCAATTATTATAGGCACAGCCTTTACACTTTTCCTATCCCAAATTCTTGCAATTTCAAATTTTAGGGGTTTATTTCTTTTATTTTTCGTCTTCTTTCTTTACGGCCCTGGAATAAAACGGACATGATGGATCGATTAATAAGCAACTTCACTTTCCTGTGTCTATCAGTGTTGTGTCTGCCATATTATTTTCTAGCTTCTTGTCCGTTTGAATAGGAAAGTCTCACAATATCTTAGAATTCTCCGACTCCATCACACTTTCGACCCGATGTTCTTACAATATATCTCCAGCTTCAAATCCTCATTTCTGGCAAAGCTTCCCGTGTAAAACTTTTACAACTTGGTCATACCTCCATTCCTTATATTCTTCCTGTGCCAGCTTGGGACATTCTGCAACAGTATGTACCACTGTCTCGTTCCAAGTTCTACTGACTCTACATTTTTTCATACTCATCTTCCCCGTTATTATTATCATCATCATTATTATTATTATTATTATTATTGGTAGTAGTAGTAGTAGTAGTAGTAGTAGTAGTAGTAGTAGTAGTAGTTGTAAGGCGGCGTGTTGGTAGAATCGTTAGCACACTGGATGGAATCTTTAGCGGTATTTCGCCCGTCGCTGGGCTCTGAGTTCAAATTCCGCCGAGGTTGGCTTTACCTTTCATCCTTTAGGGGTCGATAAATTAAGTACTAGTTGAGTACTGGGGTTGATATAACCGACTATCCTCCTCCCCCAAATTTCAGGCCTTGAAGAAAAGATTATTATTATTATTATTATTATTATTATTAGTAGTAGTAGTAGTAGTAGTAGTAGTAGTAGTAGTAGTATAGTAGTAGTAGTAGTAGTAGTAGTAGTAGTAGTATGTGACTATTTTGCTATATAATTTCAGGAGACTTCGTATTGGCTATTCTATTCGCTTAAGCTCTAAAATTTTTTCATTTAATTGTTCGTTTCTCTCGAAACCCTTTCTCCTCCTGCTCCTCTCGTCATCACCCATCTATCTCACCGACCACAAAACGCTCCACCCCTGCAAAGAGACACCCATCTCACCCCCCAGTTCATCTCAAGTCACACCTCCCCCGCCTCCCTTGCAACTAACCCAACTACACCTTTCTTCTCATATTTTTTTTCTCTTACTGTATGTAAGTGTTATGTTGGACAGCTGTTGTACATACACGTTAGGACAAGAGAAAGTTTGTCGAGAAACAAAAGTTAAAATGTAAAAAATATATGTATTTTAAAAAGAAAACTAATAAAGCAATCGTATGAAAACAAATATAAAAATCAAGAAGAAAGCTGAACTGTTGTTCAAGGTTATTTTGTTAACAAAGTGCGGACATTTAACAGATTAGTGTTGGAGTAAGTTAGTTAAATATATTGATTAGACAGTAATTATTTTCTTCCGTGTAATTGAAAACATATAATAATAATAATAATAATAATAATAATAATAATAATAATAATAATAATAATAATAATCAGAACGTAAAGAGTAAAGACCCCTCTTAGGTCATGATTGACCGTGGGATTGCACCTTGAAAGTTTCCCCGAGGCACAAGTCCAGGCAGGGTTGTTTATGAAAGACCAGCAGTCGCCCGTGCATACCAGCCTCCTCTCTCCGCGCCACCAAAGGCAAAGGACGACCAGTACGGTCACAACTCATTTCTACAGCTGAGTGAATTGGAGCAACGGGAAATAAAGTGTGTTGCCCAAAAACACAACACACAGCCCGGTCCGGGGTCGGCGTAATCGACTATCCCCTCCCCTCAGTTTTCAGGTCTTGTGTCTATTGTAGAAAGGATTATTATAACTGCAACAATTATCTGACGCTAAGCTTCTGTAGCGGTGGTCCCTAACCGACTATCCTTGGCGGTTTTTTTACTCCGTCATCCTTTTTCTTTGTCTTTCCTCTGTTTCCTGTTTCTGAAGAAGAGCTTTCTTTTCTTCCTGGAGCGTCTGCTAATACTTGCATGTACCACGTACTCACGCTGTTGTTTTTTTCTTGTGTTTTTCCTTCGTATTTGTTTTTTGAGGGGGATAATTATATATATATATATATATATATATATATATATATATATATATATATATATATATATATACCAAGTAAGTTTATCTTCACTATTTTGCTGCGACTCTCTATACTGTATTCATCCTCATTCCTTCTCTAATTCCCTTTTTCTCCACCTTCACCGTTTTCACCGTTTTCTATCTGTCTGTCTGTCTCTCCCACTTTCTCTTTCTCTCTCGTTGTTCGCACGTGACCATCGTGCATCTTTCTTTTCCTCACCTGACCATCTTTCTTTTCCTGCATGGACGTTCAAAAGAGTGTTCGTGTTTCTTTCACTTTCTCTTCTATTTTTTCTCTTCTCAAAAAATGTTTCTCCCAGCGTTCACTATTTTCTTCTCGTTCTGGTCTAACGACACTCCATGCTTGTTTTCATTCGGCTTCCTTGAATGTCTCCACTGTCATGTTTTTGTTCCCAACTTTGACCCTCCCGAAATCCTAAATTTTATTTTAGAATTTATGGGAGCAACCGTCTTTGAAGACTTATAGTGTCGTTGAATGCTCGAAATGGGGAGCAGATAGACAGCCGACAACAGATGAAGGGTCCTTTCTCTGTGCTTACTTGTCCTATGTTCCATTTTTTCTCGTTGTTTACGTATTCCATGTTATTTGCATCGTTGGTGATGCCCTGTACCCATATATGCATGTATATATATATATATAAA
This sequence comes from Octopus sinensis, assembly GCF_006345805.1. NCBI lineage: Eukaryota > Metazoa > Mollusca > Cephalopoda > Octopoda > Octopodidae > Octopus > Octopus sinensis. The sequence continues at coordinate 67,383,446 of NC_042999.1, read as the reverse complement.
TATACACACACACAATCCTCTACCTCTCACTAGCAAGCATATACTTATGCATTGATAGTATATATATACATACACAAATATTCTATAATTATAAACGTAATTATAATTAGGGGTCAGCTAATTGCTTCACCACATATCGAATTTAGAAATAGGAGTTAAAAATTCCTTTTCTACTACTGTAAGAATCTCCACGACAGTAATAAACATTTTTTACGTAGGCAAAGAGAAAAACAATTAATCAACAACTCTGATTAGCCACAGACGCGCTTTGAGATTAAAGTGTTTTAATTACTTACTTCTCACTTCAGTGTAGCATTTCCAATTATAAAATTTGAAAGTGCCTAGGGTTAAATATGCACTGCTGAATGTGAATACACTATTTATCCCTTGTACCCACGCGTATGCTACGAGCAGTACCGCATAAAACTGCTGCATTCTTTCATGGAGTAAATCATAATTTCAAATCAATAATAAAAGGGTAAAATTGATTAATTAAATTAATTAATCAATCAATTAATTAATTATTTTACTAAGTAGATCGGTACGTTAAAATAACCTTTATAGGTAAAATTATATAAATATTCTATAAACATAATTATAATTAGGGGTCAGCTAATTGCTTCACCACATACCAAATTTGGAAATAAGAGTTAAAAATTCCTTTTCTACTACAATAAGTATCTCCCAGAGAGTAACACACTTTTTTACGCAGGCAAAGAGAAAAACAATGCATCAACACGACTCCAATTAGCCACAGACTCGTTTCGAGATTAAAGTGTTTTAATTACTTGCTTCTCTATCCAGTGTGGCGTTTCCAAAAAGCAAATACACACAAACACACACACACACATGTATATATATACGACAGGCTTCTTTTAGCGTCCGTCTACCAAATCCACTGACAATGCTTTGGTCGGCCCGAGGCTATAGTAGAAGACACTTGCCCAACGTACCACGCAGTGGGACTGAACCCGGAACCATGTGGTTGGTAAGCAAGCTACTTATCACACAGCCACTCCTGTGCCTATGTATGTACGGTGTGATGGATGCATGTATTCATACATATACACATGCTTGCATATACACACACACACATACACACTCACACATATGTGTGTGTTTCTGTGGGTGTGAGCGCATTTGTGTGTTTCTTTTTACATCGATCTTAAGACAGGTGTTCTTTATATTTTGTCTTTTTATGTCCCATAACTTAGCTTTCGAGAAACACCGATCAATAAAATAGATATCACATCGAAATAAGGACTAGAATCGATATGATTGAACAAATCCTCGAAGGTAATGCGAGGTACCCCAATATGGCTGCCAGTGAATGGGCAAGTACATATGCACTCGCGCGCGCACACACGCACACACGCATACACATGCACACACATATATGCATATATGCGCATGCGTCTATATATACAAACACACACGTGTCAGTACTACACACACACACACACACACACACACACACACACATATATATATATGAAGTTATTGCAAGCAGAATTAACCATGCGCTTTATGACCCTGGCCAGAAAGTTATTGTAGGCTACTATGTTTGTATATGTGTGTGTGTGTAATTATATTTATTTAATTATTCAGTTTTATTTCAAAATATCTTGCCAATAGAAGAAGACCCGGTTTCTATCCAAGATCCAATTAGAATTTCAACAACATCAACAGGGTATTTTTCTATGCATGTATGTAGGCATGCATGAATATATGCATATTTGTATGTTTTGTTTTAAGTCTGTATTTTGGTGCATATAGTTGCATGTCTAGACATGCTCATATATACTTAAATGATAAACTTCTATAAAGTTTTGTAGAATATTACAGTGCCGATGATGGCTTGGATCTGTAGTCTTCTAATCAACTTTCCCCTTTTTGGTTTTGAGAAGCCTAATTTTTCAAGATTGGTATTTAGGCAGAGTGCTATATATAAATCTGAACTTGTAATCTCGATAGAGCAGCTGTAGATTCCTCCATAGTTCAGCTTAGGTATTTTCGTTTTCGCCGTATGTATGTATGTATGTATGTATGTATGTATGTATGTATGTATGTATGTATGTATGTATGTATGTATTATGTATGTATGTATGTATGCATGTATGCATGTATATATGTATGTTATGTATGTAATGTATGTATGTATATGTATGTATATGTATGTAATGTATGTATGTATATGTATGTATATGTATGTATGTATGTATGTAGTATGTATGTATGTATGTATGTATGTATGTATGTATGTATATGTATGTGCCATGTTACATAAGAAGAGGTGTATGGTACTAGAATTTTCGACTCGAGTCAAATATAACAAACTACTCCAAATCTTTGTTCTAGTATCCACTTAAGCGGAGCGTGGACCGAGTCGTACAAGTTGTACCCAGGTTCGCGTGACATATAATAGGAAATGCAACCACTAAGTACTGGTTGCATTTCCTGTCATATATTACGCACACCTGAAACATACGTATTTAAATGATTTCAAAATATCACTATTTGGTTTGACTTCATTACAAATATATCTGTATATATATATATATATATATATATATATATATATATATATATATATATATATATATATGTATAAATGAAAGAATAGAGTCGAACGAAGATGTTACAAAATTCCTTTACTCTCGACATATGTTTCGAAGACAGCATGTTTTCATTCCAAAGGAATAAAGGGTGCATTATGCAATCTTCTCATCAGGAATGAAAACATGCTGTCTTCGAAACATATGTCGAGAGTAAAGGAATTTTGTTAACATCTTCGTTCGACTCCATTCTTTCATTTATTCATATACAACACACAAATTTCTGCACATGAACCCGGAGTTTCTACCCTTGACAGGTCGCTTCAACCGTGTTTCTGACGTGAATTTGCTACCTAGGTTTCGGTTAAACGAATTTTCCATGCTGACGATAAACATAGGATAATTCATTCACCTACTTAAATATATATATATATGTATGTATGTATATATATATAACAAAATAATAAATAAAACATATGCATATATACATACATATATGTACATACCTACATCTATATGTATATATACATGCATATATGGGTATAGGACACCAAAAAAAAAAAAAACGTAGAATACAATGAGAAGCGAAAGCATAAAAACATAAAAGCAAAACCATGGAAACGGACTTTTTTCAAACAACGAAGAAACAGAGTACAAGACATACAACACAAGGAATATTCCCCTACTTCAGCTGCCCCTGCTTCGACTACTCCGTGTTTCGCGACTTCGTTGAAACAGTCCTTCCCGCAAGGCAAATTAAATAAAATTTGGGATTTTTTTTGCGGAGGGGCAAAAGTAGTAACAAGAACAGCACAGTAAAAGCAAAACAAGACAGTAAAAACAATACAAATAAAAACAGTAAAAGACAGGGCAAGGTGAATAACACAGTAAAAACAAACGGTAAGGGCTTGTGAAGTCGAGACGAAAGGAAAAGTTATTTTGAACGTTTTATATATATATATATATATATATATATATATATATATATATATATATATATATATATATATATATATATATATATATATATATATATATATATATAAAGGCAGTAAGTAGGAAGAATCCTTAGTACACCGGGCAAAATGCTTAGCGGTATTACGCCCATCTTTAGAATCTGAGTTCAAATTTGCCTTTCATTTTTTTCTGTGTCGATAAAATAAGTGTCTTGTGCTTATAAAAGAAAGGATTACTCTCTCTCTCTCTCTCTATATATATATATATATTATATATATATATATATATGTGTGTGTGTGTGTGTGTGTGTGTGTGTGTGTGTGTGTGTGGTGTGTGTGTTTACGTGTGGCTGTGTGGTAATAAGCTTGGCTGTGTGGTAATAAGCATGGCTGTGTGGTAATAAGCTTGCTTCGCAACCACATGGTTCAGTCCCGCTACGTGGCACCTTCGGCCAGTGTTTCCTACTATAGTCTCGGGCCGACCAAAACTTTGTGAGTGGATTTGGTAGAGGGAAACAGGAAGGAGACCGTCGTATATATAGATGTGCTTGGCAACTGATGTTGGTGCTTACGTCCCCGTGACCTAGCGGTTCGACAAAGCAGAATAAGTAGTAGGCTTAGAAAGAATAAGTCCTGGAATCGATTTCTTCGGCTAAAGGCGGTGCTCCAGCATGGTCGCCTTCAGATGACTGAAACAAATAAAAGAATAAAAGAACATATATATATGTGTGTGTATTACTATTTTACTTGTTTCAATCATTTTACTGTGGCCATGCTGGAGCACCGCCTTTAGTCGAGCAAATCGACCCCCACCCAGGACTTATTCTTTGTAAGCCTAGTACTTATTCTATCGGTCTCTTTTGCCGAACCGCTAAGTTACGGGGACGTAAACACACCAGCATCGGTTGTCAAGTGATGTTGGGGAGACAAACGCAGACACAAACACACACAAACATACATACATATATATATATATATATATATATATATATATATATATATATATATATACGACGGGCTTCTTTCAGTTTCCGTCTACCAAATCTACTCACAAGGCTTTGGTCGGCCCGAGTCTATAGTAGAAGACACTTTCCCAAGGTGCCACGCAGTGGGAGTGAACCCGGAACCATGTGACTGGTAAGCAAACTACTTACCACACAGATACACACACACACACACACACACACGCACACATAGTGAATGTGTTTTCATTGCAAGGCAAATCAAACAAAGATCACATAATCTGATGACCGATGATAGAGGGAAGCTTTGGTTATTTTCATGTTTATCATTATGTTAATTACAGAAATAATTACTGATTCACCAATTAGGCTTCAAATTAATCCGGAATGTTGTGTTTAAGATGTAATCCTGTACAAATGTGTCGTTTCTATTAAGTATTTGTGTTTCTAATTCAGTTATTTGTTGCTTGGGTTTTGTTGGGATGGTTCGGTATGGCTAGTTTTGTAATTTGTTTTTCTTTTCTTCATTTAAACAGACAAAAACCGACACAGACTCTCTCCCGCGCTCCTCCTCGATCTCTCTCTCTCGCTCTTTCTCGCTCCTCTCCTTCTCACTTGCTTATACATATACTCTCTTTCTCTTTACCTTTTTTACTCTTTTACTTGTTTCAGTCATTTGACTGCGGCCATGCTGGAGCACCGCCTTTAATCGAGCAATTCGACCCCAGGACTTATTCTTTTGTAAGCCCAGTACTTATTCTATCGGTCTCTTTTGCCGAACCGCTAAGTAACGGGGACATAAACACACCAGCATCGGTTGTCAAGCAATGCTAGGGAGACAAACACAGACACACAAACACACACATGCATATATATATATATATACACATATATACGACAGGCTTCTTTTCAGTTTCCGTCTACCAAATCCACTCACAAGGCTTTGGTCGGCCCAAGGCTATAGTAGAAGACACTTGCCCAATGTGCCACGCAGTGGGACTGAACCCGGAAGCATGTGGTTGGTAAACAAACCACTTACCACACAGCCACTCCTGCGCCTATGCATACATCGACACACAAATACGCACACATTTGTATACACACTCTTAATACAGAGACACACAAACAGCTTTCTGCGCCCCAACCGTTTATATGAATATGTTAGTGCAGATGAATTTGTGGGTTACCTTGTGCTCTTCTTTCTCAATGCAAGCATATATATGAATGAATCTTAGTGTATGCAAACGTATGTGCACACCAACGTGTGTATGTGTGTGTTTGTGAGTTGTATTTAGGCGTATGATTGTGAGTTATACGTGCGTGTATGTGTGTATGCATTTATTATCAATATCAAAGAGAGTGATGGACAAAAAGGAGTTCCTGGCACTAAACGATAATAGTCACGATTAGTCAATTAACCTAGTATTTTTGTTGTTTTTCTTTTAGAGCTTAACACGGTGCACCATACTTCCATCATTGATGTGTTTCTGTGGTATTCTAAATTGCATTCTCCCTTGTCCTAATATATATATTAGTGTGTGTGGTGTATGTGTGTTTGTGTATATATATATATATGCATATTTATAGGGAGAGTTTACGAAAAAAAAACAAAAGACGAAGGCAGGTGGTGTACAAAACAAACAGATGTATTAGTATAACGCTCAGGAATAGATAAAGTCTTTTACGTTTCGAGCCTACGCTCTTCTACAGAAAGGGACACAGACAAAAACAAGGAGAGAAAAAATGTGTGTAGTGGCTA
>NC_042999.1:67369714-67372214 GCF_006345805.1 Octopus sinensis | reverse complement strand
TTTCACGTTGCTTCACTCCACTCAGCTAGCAAAAATGAGTTGTACTCGTAATTCAATGGGGTAGCCTTGTTACATTCTGTGTCATACTGAATCTCCATGAGAACTATTTTAAGAGTACGCATGTCTGTGATATACTCAGCCACTTGCTGATTAATTTCACGAGCAAGCTGTTCCGTTGATTCGATCAACTGGTACCCTGGCAGTCGTAACCGACGGAGTGCTAGGTCCTGCTTAAATCCACAGCCAGATTCTTTAATGCTTTTAGTGGAGTTTACTCTATGTCAAGCATTCGGCCCATAATTTCAGTCTGAGAATAGATTCCTCATTTCCTCTTATCGCTTTCGGATGACCTGGAAAGTTTCCCTTCCCTTAGTGATAAAAGAAAGATATAATTAACGAAACAGCCACAGACAGGAACGAGTAAAGAGGTAATTATGTATGCAGTAGCCACTCCTAATATACAAAAACATTAACAAATTTGTGCCCAAATTAAAAACCAATCCCATGTTCGCATTTATTAAATCACACTTAAACACATTGATAACATAATGTAATCTAATGTAAAAACACACACAGAGATAACCTCACATATACACACAGATATTCTTATATAGGTACACACAGCTTTTACTTAAAAGCACATACAAAACACGCACACATGTGTATGTCCTCGCCTACGTGTATATATATATATATATAGATATATATATATATATATATATATATATATATATATATACGTATATATTTATATCAGATTCCACTGAGCTCGTAATAGTGATTGATTATTCAGATAAAAACACAGATATAATAAGCACCCACCCATATTTAGATTGACGAATATACAAGCACATATATAAATGCATATTTAGATTAAAAAGCACGGATAGCATTAAAAACCAAATTTGTTCTCAGAATAGCAACAGCTTCTCATTAACTTTCAAAACACACCAAGATATAGCAACGGTTTTTGATAATAACTGTTAAACGATGAAATTTATGTAAAATTGTATATAAAATATTCTTTTATTCTTTAACTAGTTTTAGTGATTGGGCTGTAGTTAATCTGGGACACTGACTTCGAAGGATTTTAAAATTATTCATTATCGATCACAGTACATATTCTAACCTGGTAATTGATTTTTTTCTTTTTAATTGAACACTACTTAGCAAACTCCTGATTTGATGGCTATAAGGGGAGATAACATAAACAACACCAGTTTTTACAAAATAGTTTAAACATACACCCATTGTACATACATGCATACATACATACAGACAGACAGACAAACAGATAGAGAGATAGATAGATAGATAGAAAGATAGATAGATGTGTGTGTGTGTGTGTGTGTGTATGTGTGTGTATACAAAATATCCGGCAAACGGACCGATAGAATAAGTACTAGGCTTACAAAGAATAAGTCGTGGGATTGATTTGTTCGACCAAAGGCGGTGCTCTAGCATGGCCTCAATAATCACTGAAACAAATAAAAGAATAAAAGAATATATATATATATATATATATATATATATATATATATATATATATATATATATATAATATATTGTATATATGTATATATTATATATATATATATATTATATAATATATATATATATCTATATATATATATAATTTATATATATATATATATAAATGTATGATTATATATATATATATATATATATATATATATATATATATATATATATATATATATATATATATATATATATAAACAACTTATAAACAAGGGCAAAAGAAAAAAAATTCCAATGCCAAATATGCCGAAAATAGACTTTGCCTTCTTTATAAATTCATAAATTTAACCTTTAAAGGTATTTTTTTAATATGCTGGCCATTGATAACATTTTTTCGAAAATTTTATCCTATATTATATATATATATATTATATATATTATATATATATATCATATATATATATATATAGTAAAGATGGTTTATAAATTATAAATTTAACCTTTAAAGGTATTTTTTTTAATACGCTGGCAATTGATAACATTTTTTCGAAAATTTTATCCTATATTATCACAAAACCTCGCTAAGCTAAGTATATATTTATATTTAAGATTTTTAAATATTAAATTTTAATATTTTACAAGTCTTATGGTATAATATTATTGTTTTTTTATGTAAATATCGTTGTTTATGTAATGATCTAATTATCGTAATTTTCTACATAATTATTAGATATTAACTTTAAGTTTATTTGTAAGAATTTACTTAGCGATAGATATATTGTTTGATAGCAAGTATACGGATTGTTTAAAGTTAGGTTTCATGTATATACATGTATTAATAGCATTAATTGTAGTTTTAAATTTCTTATAATTATTATAATAACTCATATATTGTTTTTTTAATTGATAATTGGTAGTTATATTATTCCCATTGATAAATATATTTATAGTATTTAATTGATACTATATAACTACGAATTGATTATTTCTTTAAGTATTTTAAATATAAGATTTTTGA
>NC_042999.1:67352214-67364714 GCF_006345805.1 Octopus sinensis | reverse complement strand
ACTTATAAGTGGATGTTTGGCATTGCGTTTTTTACAGATGAAATATTGGCCCTGTTACAGTCATTTACTTACCTAATCATCATATTTTGTTGTGGGGTTTCTGAATGAGAGGAGAAGATGCGACACGACCACCAAATATGGCCGTGCAAAAGTTTTCGGTTACCTCACATAAACCAATCTAGATACAGAGTTTTGAGACAGAAAAATGTCTATAATGAAAATTCATTACATAATGTTCATTTCAAGAAGTTACTGAACATTGTTAATATTTCGTGTGGCTTCCCTTGGCTTGAATAATTGCTTCAATGCACCTGGGAAGAGATGCGTACAAATCCTTCACCATCTTCACAGGTTTGAGATGCTATTCTCTGTGGCTGAGCTCCCACAACTCTTCAAGATTGTGTAGATTCTTCTGACGAACTCTTCTCTTTAGTTCTGTCCACATTTGCTCGATGATATTTAAGTCATGGCTCTGAGCTGTCCAATCTTTCAATACAGTAACATCTTCATCAACCAGACTCTGTTGTGTTGCGTGCGATCTGTGGCATGGAGCGCCATCATACTTGAAAAGTCTCACCTTCATCCAAGTCTGGTATCAAATTGTTCTTCAGCAACTGGGTGTATTTAGCACTACTCAAGTTACCGGTAATTTTAACCAACTTTCTTTAACCATTACTTTTTATGTATCCCCAAAGTATCAGACTCTTACCCTCAAACTTCATAGTTTTCGTCGTGTAACGTGGCTCGTTTCGTTTTCTAATAAGCGAGAATTTGTCAGAACTCCTACAACGAAATATAATGGTTAGATATGGAAATGACCCCAACAGGGCCAATGTTTCCTCTGTAAAAAGTGCAATGCGAAGCATCCATTTATAAGTTGGCAATTAGTAGAAATTTACAATGATTTAAAGTGGTTAAAGACTTTTGCACGGTATTGTACATCTGTTTAAATCGTGCAAATTATTCAAAGATATTTATTTTCTCTACTCTTTTCAACTCTTGTGTCTGTTGGACTGAAGATAAGACAACTACTGCGATGATGACGGTTATTGAAACAGAAACACGTATAACTTTTGTTCTTTTATCTTCAGAAAAGATGGACAAATAGTCTTTCCTTAATCTCATGTCAATTCCAGAGAATTCTTCATTCTTGAGATTATCTCCCTTTTTTTCCTTTACAGTGTGTCGCAATTGCCACCAAGCATTTGTGTTGCTGTTTCTTGAGACGAAGGGAATCATCTTCGTCTGAAGAATACAGATAAAAATTCTCTTGTATGTTATTTAATATACCTTTATTTGTCTTGTGTAAATTTATGCCACTGGCTCATTAGTATTTTCATTATACAATTACATATGCATATACATACGAGTACATACACACACACATACATACATATACATACAAACATGCGCGCACACACACATACATACATACATACATACATACATACATACATACATACATACATACATATATATATATATATATATATATATATATATATTCATATGGACATGTGTGTGTGTATGCGTGCATGTATATGTGTATGTGTATGTATATGTTTGTGCACGTATGTGCGTGAGCGCACGCGTGTGTGTGTTTGTGTGTGTGCGTGTGTGTGAAATTTCGATATCCGTCTTGAGCGTCAAACTAATAATTACAGTTTGTTATCACTTCGTCTTCCGAGTTTATTTTGAGCGCATGTGTATTACACACACACACACACACACACACACACACACACACACACACACACACACAGAGGCTGGAATGTGGATAGGAATCTATGTGTGTGTGAAGAGAGAGAGAGAGAGAGAATAAAGAAGGAGATGTAAGACAAACTTACGGTTGTGTGTCCTTAATAAATATACATTTTTAGTCTGGCCATTAAAAGTGGACTGTATGTTTTTCTCACTGACGAGATAAAGAGATAGACCTGTTAGGAGAATGCGAAACTTCTCATTCTTCAGTGGCTTAATGGCTTAATGGCAACTGTGACTCACAGGGAACATTTCAAAGTGTCAATATTCAGGTCTTGGAGTATTTCCGAAAGGTTTTCCCTTCGATAGACATGGTTGACCGGTTCCCTAACTAACTCTTGAAAGGTGTCTCCTTCCAGAGATATACGAGTATATCATTAGCATCCTTCAATTTCGGGAGATTATGGATCCGTACCCAAACAGGATAATGGGCTGAGCAAGGTTGTACGGAAGACCAGCTGCTGGCTATGTGGCATGTCTCTCCTCTCTACGCTACCAATGTTGTCCAAAAGATTATACAACTTAGTCTCTCTGTCGGTGCAGCAATTGTCAGAGCGAATATCTCGTGGAAGCGTCATCCAACCAAAGTACAAATATATGGGAACTTACTACCTGTATCATCTCTTGTGAAAAGTAGAAGAGTCCAGTTTGCTGGACATTGTTGTAGAGCTGAAAACGAGGTAATTTCTACTCTTCTCCTCTGGAAGCTATCTGCTCGCGATACCAGAGGGCGCACACTCTCCTACCCTGATGTAATCTCCAGGGATACAGGCATCCAGTCTGTGAATATATTCCTTCTTAGCCAGGACTGGGCAGCCAGAGATAATATGATTTATTGTTTCTTGTCCATCTCCACATATTCTGCAGTTACTTGTTATATTTCTTTTCATTACATGTTTTTGGCAATATCTGGTGGGAAGGCTTTAGTCTTGTGCTGCAATTAAAAATCCTTCTGTCTCTGCTTTGAGTCCTGGTGGCGATGAGCTCGCAGAATCGTTAGCAAGCCGGGCAAAATGGTTAGTGGTACTTCGCCCGACTTAACGTTCAGAGCTCAAATTCCGCCTAGGTCGACTTTGCCTTTCGTCCTTTCGGAGTCGATAAATTAAGTACCAATCAAGGGTCCATGCGATCGAATATCTCCCTCCCCACAAATTCCAGGCCTTATGCCTATAGTAGAAAGGATTATTATTATTATTATTATTATTATTATTATTATTATTATTATTATTATTATTATTACTATTTTTTTTCTTCTTTCAAATTTGCTTCCATTTCTTGCCGAGTGTCTTCCCGACTCCTAGGGCAAAGAAATTCATAGTATACATTGGTAGGCCATTAAACCAAACTCAATAGTTCGTTCATTTTTTTTTTTTTTTAAAGTTAAATTAAAATACATGAGCAGCAACAGTTCTCACATCGACAATGCTCTTCTCAATACGTGTGATGTACCAGTTAAGACAATCTTTTGCACTTCTTGTAGGGATGGTAAGCCAGGGATCATTCTCATATAATTTTCGGTTCCCTTCTTGATCATTCCTAGTGCTCCTACGATCACTGGTATTGTAACCGCCTTGAGATGCCATATTTTCTCAATTTCAATGAGTAGGTCTTTATATTTTCTGAGCTTGTCAAACTCTTTCGCTGAGATATTATGATCACAGGGGATGCTCATGTCGATCAATAAGCAAACTTTATTGTTTTGGTCTTTCACAACAATATCTGGTTTATTGGCCTTGATGGTTCGGTCTGTATGTACTGGAAAGTCCCACAGAATGGTTACATTTTCTCCTTCAGTTACAGCCTCAGGGTGGTGATTATACCACTTGTCGGCAGTTTTGATATTGTAATGCCGACTTATTAGCCAGTGGAGATATTGGCCAACTCTGTCATGTCTTAATTTATACTCCACTGGTGCTAAGACTTTATGGTAAAGACAATAATGAACTTGAAGGCCTATTGCGCACCGTGAAAGCATTCAGCGATGACATCGGGATGGAGTTTGGACTTGAGAAGTGTGCCAGAGATTAGGTGGTCCACTGTTTCAATCATGTCGTTGCAGAATCGGCATTTTGGGTCTGCTCCATTTTTCATCACATTGGCCTGGTAGTTCCGGGTTAATAGGCTTTGATCTTGAGCAGCCAGGATGAAACCTTCGCTCTCTGCTTTTAGCCCTGAGCTCCGTAGCCACTGATGGGTTTGCTTCTGGTCAACATCAGCTTATTTGCTGCGGGTCACATATTTGCCGTGCAGAGGTTTCTCCTCCCACCTATCAGCCAATTGCTCGTGCGCTTTTTTCATTGCCATCATTTTCACCTTCTTTGCAACAATAGTTGCCGTACTTCCCTCGGGTTGTTCAGTTTGGATATCCTGCACGAGATCAATAGCAAATTTTTTGCTTTCCTTTATGATAGAATGAAGCTTCTTTCGTCTCTCGTGATTTTCCACGAGCTTTAGCATCCAGTCATTCGATATTTCGTGATATTTGGCCAGTCCAATTGTGGTTGTTTTGTAAGCTAGTTCAAATTGGATCAGGCCTCAAACTCCTTGGGCTCTGGGAAGGTAAAGGCGATCTACGTCTGCCTTTGGGTGGTGCATCCTATTACAACTCAGCAGCTTGCGTATTTTCCTATCTATATTCTTTACTTCACTCATATTCCAGTTCAACACATTGTAGCTATAAGTAACAACTGGAACTGCTAAGGAATTTATAGCTAACACCTTGTTACGTGCATTTAGTTCAGATTTCAGGACTGCACGAAATCTCCTATAACATTCCTTCCTGATCTTCTCTTTCATGCTTGCATGCTGAATACCAGAGCCTTCATTTATCCCTAAATATTTGTATGTTTGTTCTTGCTCAAGCTCTCTTATGACTGTGTCAACATCTAACACGACTGAATTAGTGGTCTTCACTTTCCCTTTCTGGAAAGTGGCCTTGGCACACATTCTCAAGTCCAAACTCCATCCCGATGTCATCGCTGAATGCTTTCACGGTGCGCAATAGGCCTTCAAGTTCATTATTGTCTTTACCATAAAGTTTTAAGTCATCCATATAAAATAGATGGCTTATTTTTTTATTGGCAATTTTATACCCATACCCTGTTCTGTTTAATTCACTTGTAAGGGGTATTAGGGCTATGCAGAATATTAAAGGTGATGTTTATATTTTCTGAGGCAAGTACTCCATTAGAGTGGTATAATTGGAGATTCGTATTCCACAACGACATATTGTGCTTCAGGAAGTTTGAAATCACAGGGGAAATTTTGAAGATGTCCAGCGATCTCAAGATCCATGGATGCGGTATACTGTCGAAGGCCTTTTTATAGTCAATCCATGCGGTGCTGAGATTTCTGCGCTTGTTGTGACAGTTCTCAAGGATCATACGATTGATTAGCAGTTGATCTTTGCATCCGTAAGAGCCTCGGCGGCACCCTTTTTGTTCAATGTGGAACATATCGTTCTTCTCCATGAATGCATATGTTTTCTCCGCCAGGATAAATGTTAGGATTTTATACGTGGTGGATAGACAGGCCGATAGTTTTTTGGAAGGTTGGTTTCGTTATTCTTTGGGAGTAGGTAAGTAATACCACTTGCTAACCATTCAGGTGTTTTCTTTATTATTATTATTATTATTATTATTATTATTATTATTATTATTATTACAATTATTGCTATTGTTGTTGGTGTTGTTGTTATTAAGGAGGTGAACTGGCATAATTGTTAGTACGTCGGACAAAATACTTTCCGTTCCGAGTTCAAATTCCGCACAGGTCGATTTTGCCTTTCATCCTTTCGGGGTCGATGAAATAAGTACCTGTCAAGTACTGGAGTCGATGTAATCGACTAGTTCCAAAATTTCAGGCCATATGCCTATAATATAAAGGATTATTATTATTGAAAGGGCTAAGGTTAGACACTTTCCTCTTTGGCCCAGGCCTCGTCAACCTTTTCAAGTTTAACTTGAAAAGGAAGATGAGAGTGGAGAGGGAAGTGCTGTATGATAGCAAGTTTGCTGAAAGGTGGATAAATGTCGCAAGAATGGCTAGTATGAAAGGAGCCATTCTGAGGTTGCACCTGTGATTTAAAAAGGTAATATAAAAGGAGAAAGGGGCTCTCTACTCCGCTTTTGACCAGGCTCCCGTTGGCTTTTATGGGTTTTTTTTTCCACCAGGAACCTTTCGTAACGCCTCCCCCTATTGGGAGTTTTTCGTTGTTAAACTGCTTTTTTACTCGGATTTTTTTCACAAACGGACAAAACTCTTTGTAACCTTTCGTCCTGTTTTGTCCCTTTTTTGTTATAATTAATTTTTGTCAGCCCTTGTGGCTAATAAAAGAATTAATTATTATTATTATTGAAGGCGGCGAAATGGCAGAATCGTTAGCACGACAAACAAAATGCTTAACCGCATTTCGTCCGTCTTTACGCTTTGAACTCAAATTCTGCCGAAATTTAAAACCAGTATTATTGTAGTTGTCATTGTTGTTGTTGTTATCAGATTTCGATACTATTTCTGATACTACTTGTGTTGCATTTGCACTTTTCTAATATCCTCTAAATGTAAATAGTTGTTGCTTATCCGTACTTAACACAAAAGCACATTCACAAACAAACGCACACACATCATAGGCGCAACGATAAACACGCACATGCACGCAGAGGGAAGAAATATATTAATAGAAAAGGAGGTATATACTTTGACGCATATACACACATACACACACATCAGTCCATCCATACATGCATGCATAAACACATGCTTACATACATACACATATTGAGACAGACACACAGACAGACATACACGTATGTGTCTATTTACGCTAGGTTACGTGTGTCTGAATGTGTGGAGAGAGAAAGCGAGAGAGATAGAGAGAGAGAGAGAGACAGACAGAGAGAGACAGAGAGGCAGAGAAAGAGAGAAATGGGGAGAAAGAGAGAGGGAGAGACAGAGAGAGAGAGAGAAACGGGAAAAAAAGAGAGATAGTTGTGTGAGAAAATTAGGATAAGTCCAACAAAGTTTGACACACACACACACACACACACACACACACATATTCTTTTATTCTTTTACTTGTTTCAGTCATTTGACTGCGGCCAAGCTGGATACACACACACTCATAAATATGTGTGTATTTGTGTGTGTGTATGTGTGTATAAATGGATATGAATATATATTTGTGTGTGTGTGTGCTTAAATGTGTGTATGAAAAATATAAGACAAAACTAGGAGGGTGAAAAAGAAAGATTGAGAGTTAGTGAAGTGGGGGTGCGTAACCGTCTAGTACTGTGGTAGATAATGGTGAGTTTTTTTTAATGGCGCTAATTGCGCGATTAGTTCACTTCACAACAATTAACGTTAATTATGAAATATTTTGGGCGGGTAAATGGTATCTATATCTCTTTCTTTCTTTCCTCCTTTCCCTCTTCGTCACTCTCTCTCCGTCTCTCTCTCTCTCTCTCTCTCTCTCTCTGTATCTCTCTCTGTCTCTCTTATTCTCTCCTTCCTTCTTTGATGTGTGTGCGTGTGTAAAAAAATATACATCTATATATGTGTATGTATATTGTCTATATATATATATATATGTATTTGTGTGTATTATATACATATATACTACATATATGTATATGTGTAGAAGCACACACACACACACACACACACACACACACACACACACACCACACACACACATGTATATACACGTATCCATATACATAGAATGGCCCGAATTTCACCCGACCATTTCAAAATATGATGACCGCTTTATTTGCTTAGCGTTCACTTTTATTCTTTTACAAACAATAATAAATTTCTTGGAAAGCCTTGTAAATTAGTTTTGAAAATCATGTTTTTCAAGTGGAATTAAATGTCGGTATCTAAAACAAAGTACCTGAAGAGATTAATTGTAGAAAAGTTGTATTTTAAAATTGTCTAGTGACTTTTGGGCCACCTGTACACATACACACACTCACACACACACACTCCCACACGCACACACACGCACACACACACACACACACACACACACACATATATACACACACATACTTACTCGGAAATCGATGCGTCGCATTCAATTAAATAATAACTCATGAATTATATATATGCACACACACACATACATATATACCCCTATGCTGGGGTTCACGAGGGTCGTGGACGACGTCCTCGCCTACGGTTCGTTTGGTGGTCGCATGTGACGGTCCTCTTTGGTTCGTTCGTACGGTCTCGAGCACGGGTTCGTTCGCGGTTCGTTATGCATGGCTTCGTTTCTCATGGTACGTCACCGTTGATCGGATTGACCGTCGGATTAGCAAAACAACCAAAACGTAATCGAGTAAGATAAAAGAAAAAGCAATAAAAATATGGATTATTCACATACATGTTTCACTATGAACATATTACGTAATTTTACTTACGTAAATGTCCGTAGATCATCGGTGTGACCGTCCAGATGAATTTAATTTGCAGGACTGCATACTAGGACGTCCGCACAAAGTCAGAATTGTAAACAGTTCTACCCATTATACTCGTGGTTACTATTTCAAATGTCCTCGTTTTGGCGCGCTAAATTACCGTAAAAAATGCTGCTGCAGAAAATACTTTACTGCAGTGGCCTTTGCCGGTTAGAGAACGTATTAATTTAAATTTAAATTTAAAATAAGGGTGAGAAATTAGATATTAATTTAATTAACATCGATTTCCCACCAGTGAAATCGATATATATATATATCTACATATATACATATATATATAAAGTTAATTCAAACAAGAAAGCACAAAAAAACACAACAACGCGAGGACGTGGAACAAATATAGTATTATTGGACGCTCAGGAAAGAAGGAAAGAAGGAGGGTTTAACGTTTCGAGCGGAGCTCTTCGTCGGAAACATAGGAGAAGGAAAGATCCAGAGAAGGGAAGACAGAGGAAAAAAATCGCCAGCGGTACACACGAGGTCACATATATATATACATATAAACAAATATATATATATATATATCTGTGTGTGTGAATCTTTGTGTCTGTGTTTGGCCCCACTCCCATCACTGCCTGACAACCGGCGTTGGTGCGTTTACGCCCCAGTAATTTAACGGTTCGGCGAAAGATTCCGATAGAATAAGTACTAGGCTCAAAAAATTTTCTGGGGTCGATTTGTTCAACAAAAATCCCTTCGAGGCGGTGTTCCATCATAGCTTCAGTCAAATGACTGAAGCAAGTAAAAGATATATGTATTTAAGTATGCAGGCCTACATAATACATACGTACACAAACACACACACGCACACTCACTCATAGATATTACATAGTCACACGTGCACATATAAATACATGCATCTGTGTGCGCGCACGTTTGTGTCCTTTATTTGCATTGACGAAAAAATACACAACAGAACCCCCATTCCTTCCTATTGTACGTAAGGCGAAACTGTAAACGACTAACATTCAACGTAATCTCTCGTACTGCATTATCTCTGGATATCCTTGTTGCTTATTTTGATTTTACATATATATATATATATATAATTTTATGTAGAAAGATACAAACTGGGACAACAACGTAAAACATTTAGAAGACGATACAAAAAACACGGACGGGACATTCGAAGCCTTCAATCTTCAGTCAAGAACCGGATTATCGTTGCAATTTCGGTTGATTAATCTTGAGACCGGCCAGCCCCAAGGAAAAACTAAGCTACGAGCATTAGATTTCTTGGAAGAAGGATCGAATGTATACGAAACAGGAACAGAAAAACGGACGATGCCACACGAATATAAAATACAAAAAACAATAATTGGTAAAAAACAAGACAAAAACAGCGGGGTCTTACGACTAATAAACAGTACAAGTTTAGCTGGCGTATTTTGGCGTATATATATATATATATATATATATATATATATATATATATATATATATATATATATATATATATTATATATAATATATGTGTGTGTGTTGTGTGGTGTGTGTGTGTATAATATATATGTATATGTGTATATGTGTATATATATATATATATATATATATACTGAAATTAGGATATGTGGACCATCAGCTGGAAATATGTTCCTCGTCAGTTGTACATACATTAGGGATTTTATGTATAAGTGTTTTAGTGTTTTTAAGAGAATTTAAGAGCAATGAGAGTGATGTCTTTCTTTCCATAGCTTACGTATTTATGTATGTTTTTGATTGTTTTAATTTCATTTCTATAATATTTTTTATTATTGTTTTCGAGGAACAGGACACGTCAGTTAGGGAAAAGAATACTTTGATTTATCGAGATATTATGTAACTTATATTAAGATTTATTTTCGTTTTATGAAAGTTAAATGTCTCTTGCAGGAAAATGTGTGTATGTATATCTATGCGTATATATATATATGTGTGTGTGTGTGTGTTTGTGTATGTATGTATATATACGTTTATATATATGTGCATGTATATATATATATATATATATATATATATATATATATATATATATATATGCATGTTGTATGTATATATATATATATATATATATATATACATACCTGTATATATATATATATATACATATATAATATATATATATATATCTTATATATATATATATATATATATATATATTATATATATATATATATATATATGTATGTGTATGTGTGTGTATGTGTTTGTGTGTCGCGCCAACATCACTTGGCAACCGATGTTGGTGTGTTTATGTCCCCGTAACTTAGTGGTTCGGAAAAGAGCTCGAGATAATAAGTACTAGACTTACAAAGATTAAGTCCTGGGGTCGATTTGTTGGACTAAACGCGGTGCACCAGCATGGCCGCAGTCAAATGAGTGAAACAAGTAAAAGAGTATATGCTTATATATACATACATATATATATATATATATATATATATATATATATATATATATATATATATATGTATATATATGTGTGTGTGTATGTGTGTGCGTGTATGTATGTGTGTGTATGTATCTGTGTGTGTATATATATGGTGTGTGTGTGTGTGTGTGTAATAGATAGAGCGTTAGATAGACCTGTATTTGTATATATACATATGTGCATTTGTGAATGCTTGCATGTATGCACATACATAGATATGCATGGAGTATGTCTGGGTATGCTTATATATACACAGATGCATGCAAATATACTTACATATATATGTGTATACATTTAGATATAGATACATATGCATACGCATATATATATATATATTATATATATATAATATATATTATATATATATATATATATATATATATATATATATATAATATATATATATATACATATATATGTATGCAAGTGTGTATGTATGTGTGTGTATATATAATACTATATTTGTTCCACGTCCTCGCGTTGTGTTTTTTTGTGCTTTCTTGTTTGATTAACTATATATATGTATATATATACGCACACACGTGTATATATGTATATATATACGCTCGCGCGCGCACTCGCACGCTGACACACACACACACACACACGCGCGTATGCGTGTGTGTGTATCCATTATGCATTAGAGTTACAGTCTTCTGACGGCGACGACAAAAGCATTAGCCGATCTGTGACAGTCATAAATCACGTTTTACGGATATTTATTTGTATAAGAAACTTTAAATCAAGGGAAGAAAAACATAACCGATAATTAAGTTCATTTTTCATAGAAAATACATATGTAATATTTAGTACATGTTGTGTGTTTGTATTCTGATGCAAAAATCTTGGCGAAATGTGTATGCAATGGAAAATTAAAGTATACTGATCTCTAGAACAAGGCATTTCACCCGGCCCAGAATTTTGTTTTATCATATGTGAAATGGTTATGTGGTGAAGAAGTTCACTTTACAACAACGTGGTATCGAGTTCAGTTTCAGTGCGAGGCACATTGGGCGAGTGTCTTCTATTGTATTCTCGGGCTGCCTAGTGAGTGGATTTGGCAGACGGAAACTGGGGAATCCTCATATATATAAATATATATATATATATATATATATATATATATATTAATATATATATATATATAAATAATTATACACACACACACATATATTATATATATATATATATATATATATATATATATATACACACACATCATGCGCACGTATAGAAATGTGCATGAATGTCTTTATGTTTGTGGTTGTCCCACCGCCTCTGCACTGCTTGACAACCGACGCTGGTGTGTTTATGTCTCCGTAACAAAGCGGTTCGGCAAAAGAGTTCGATAGAATATGTATTAGTTTTTTTAAAGTAAATAATAAGATAAATTTGTTCGACTAAACACTTGAGACAGTGCTCCAACATAGACAAAGTCCAATACCTGAAACAAGTTAAAGATTCAAGATTTTAGTCAAGAGGAAAAGCAGTACTTATAACACTTTACAGGGCCTCCGAAACACGTGAGAGACAGAGAGGAAGTTATTCTCAGACCAGAGACTTGGCCCGAATACTAGTCATCCAGTCGATACCTCTAAGAATATTTAATGTATTTGGTCTATGACGTATGTCGGCCATAGCAAGATTTGAACTCAGAACACAAAGCACCGGATCAAACACTGCAAAGTACCCTATCCAACGTTCTAAGAGTTTCGACAATCCACCGCTCGGGATTGCTACTTTTTTTTTTATCGAGCCCTAAATGATAAAAGGCGAAGTTGACCTTGGTATGATTTGAACCCAGGGCGCTAGATAACAAAACAAGTATGGTGAGGTATTGAATCCGACGCGCT
>NC_042999.1:67345399-67350399 GCF_006345805.1 Octopus sinensis | reverse complement strand
GTTCAAATTCCGCCGAAGTCTACTTTGCCTTTCATACTTTCGGGGTCAATAAATTAAGCACCAGTTACGCACTGGGGTCGATGTAATCGACTTAATCCATTTGTCTGTTCTTGTTTGTCCTCTCTGTGTTTAGCCCCTTGTGGGTAGTAAAGAAATAGATATTTCGTCTACCGTTACGATCTGAGTTCAAATTCTGCCGAGGTTGACTTTTTTGCCTTTCATCTTTTCGGGGTCGATAAATTAAGTACCAGTTACGCACTGAGGTCGATGTAATCGACTTAATCCATTTGTCTGTTCTTGTTTGTCCTCCCTGTGTTTAGCCCCTTGTGGATAGTAAAGGAATAGGTATTTCGTCTGCCGCTACGTTCTGAGTTCAAATTCCGCCGAGGTTGACTTTGCCTTTCATCTTTTCGGGGTCGATAAATTAAGTACCAGTTACGCACTGGGGTCGATGTAATCGATTTAATCCCTTTTTACCTGTCCTTGTTTCTCCCCACTAAGATTTTAGCCCCTTGTGGGTAATAAAGAAATAAGAAACAAAGAGCCCCAAAATCTAGTGGTCCCTAGCCAAAATATATAATACAGGATGGGCCAAAAGTTACGCTCCAAAACGTTGGACTTTTTATTTGTATTGTGTCATTATCCCCGCTTTAGCGAAGGCGGAGGTATTGTTTTCAGTCGTGTTTGTTTGTCCGTGGACAAGATATCTCAAGAACTACTAGATGGATTCGATTGAAACTTTCAGGGATATTTAACCTCGTGACTGGCACGAACTGATTAGATTTTGGTACCAATCCGGTACCGGACAAGGATCCTGGATTATTTTTCCGTTTTTTTTGTTTGTTTTTTTTGGTTCTTTTACTTAACTTTTGAGAGCGGTCGGGTTCATTTTTGTATTTTCATTTGTAAGAGCAGTCGAGTTTATTTCAGATATTCCCATTTTAAAAATCATCTCTGGCTAATCGTTGAGAGGACGTTCGTGTTGCCTTGGCGGAATTTCGTTCGTCTTTATCTCCTGAGTTCAAATTCCTCCGAGGTCGACTTTACTTTTCCTCCTTTCGGGATCGATAAATCATTATCATAGCTCATTTTAATCATCGAGTACATGTGTATTCATCATAATTTTATTCACTTTTAGAAAAATTGAAGCATATAGGCGTAGGAGTGGCTGTGTGGTAAGTAGCTTGCTTACCAACCACATGGTTCCGGGTTCAGTCTCACTGCGTGGCATCTTGGGCAAGTGTCTTCTACTATAGCCTCGGGCCGACCAAAGCCTTGTGAGTGGATTTTGTAGACGGAAACTGAAAGAAGCCCGTCGTATATATGTATATATTATATATATACGACGGGCTTCTTATGATGAATACACATGTACTCGATGATTAAAATGAGCTATGATAAGATATATATATATATATATATATATATATATATATATATAGATATTATGTATAGTATGTGTGTTGTGTGTCTGTGTTTGGTTGTGCCCCCAACATCGCTTGACAACCGATGCTGGTGTGTTTACGTCCCCGTAACTTAGCGGTTTGGCAAAAGAGACCGATAGTATAAGTACTAGGCTTACAAAGAATAAGTCCTGGGGTCGATTTGCTCGACTAAAAAGGTGGTGCTCCAGCATGGCCACAGTCAAATGACTGAAACATGTAAAAGAGTAAAGAGTAAGAGTATGCCTTTGACAATTCCGGAGCCTATTTGACTTATTTTGTGACTGACTTTAGGCCCACCCTGCATTTTTGACGGTGTCATGAGGCATTTGGTGCCCATGACAAGGGTGAGGGGCTCACAAATGGAATAGCCAAGGGACTTCCCTTCATCTAAATCTAGTAATGATTTCAGATGTGGCTGTGTGGTAAGAAGTTTGCTTCACAACCACAAGCCACATGGTTCCGAGTTCAGTTCCACAGTGTGGCACTTTGAGTTAGTGTTTTCTATTATAACTTTGGTCCGACCAAAGCCTTGAGAGTGGATTTAGTGAATTTGGCAGACGGAAACTGAAAGAAGCTCGCCGTATACATATGTGTGTGTGTGCGCGCGTGCGCTTGTGTGTGTATGCGTGTGTGTGTACGTGTACGTGTGTATGTGTGTATATGTGTGTGTGTGTGTGTGTCCCTCAACACCGCTTGGCAATCGGTGTTGTTTTTACAAAAGAATAAGTAGAAGGGTCGATTCATTCGACTAAAATTATTCAATGCGTTGCCCCAGCATGGCCGCAATCCAATGACTGAAACGGGAAAAAGACAAAGGATAAAAATAAACGATAGCAATGATTTAACTTTAATGCTTTCATTATAAACCCTCTCAAGGCAGTGTGTTGGCAGAATCGGCAGAGCGTCGGAAAAACTTGTTTCGCGGTTTTCAGTCCAGCTTTTTACGTTTTGATTTCAACTTCCGTGAAGGTCAGATTTGTCTATCACCCTTTCGTTGGTGGGGATCGATAAAATAAAATGCAAGTCAAGTACTGGGGTTGATGGGATCAAAGAATCCCCTCTTCTCATTATTTTTGGTTTTCCATCCTTTTGGGGTCAATCAAATAAAGTACTACCCTGTTCGATGAACTGCTATTGTTTTGATGCTCTGTATTTAATCCATGGCTTGTGTGTGTCTAAAATATTCGTATGTGAGTGTAACACACACACACACACACATACGCACACACATTTAATCCATGGTGAGATGGAAGAATCGTTAGCATGCCGGACAAAATGCTTAGCAGCATTTCGCCCGTCTTTACTTTCTGAGTTCAAAATCTGCCGAGGTCGACTTTGCCTTTCATCCTTTCAGGATCGATGAATTAAATACCAGGCGAACATTGGGATGGATGTAATCGACCAGCTCCCTCCCCTAGAATTTTAGACCTTGTTCATATTGTAGAAAGGATATTTAATCAATCGCCTGGTTCAAAATCGCCACCATCACCACCACCTGGACTCTTGGTATCATTTAGCAGAGCTCAGTCTGTTTTAAGCATTCAGGCCAGTTCTTTCGGTTTGAGGATAACTTCCAGCCCCGCTTCTCTCAGAAAAAGAGAACACCGACGCTGACCCACCCTTCTGACTCTACTACTGAAAATTAAAAGAAAAACAGAAAAAGAGTAAGTAAATTTATTAGTACGAAACTAACCATGCAAATAAAATAATGGATCTAAACGATTGCACTTCTGAGATTGAATCAATCCAAAGCATTTCTCGGTTTTTAATCAACTTATAGCAGTGACGGGTACCGGATTCTTGTGAAAACACCCACAGAAATATTTCCTTAGTAGCACCTCTAATCGGCCGTAAAAGGTTAATGGAACACAGATGATTGTTGTGACCTGACGACAGAATCTGTGATTATCTTTTCTAGCTGATTCCTCTTTATTTCCAAGTTGCAATCCTCTTTGGAAAATTAGTATTGTAATTCTCTATAGACCTAAACATTCATTAGAGATCTTATGCTTTCCCATATTTCCAATCGCATAAAAAACATTTTTACCCCGCTTAATATGTTCCTTTGTGACTGACTATGGATTTCTAAATGTTACCAGACGTCTCCATAAATCATTTTGCTTTTATTATGATTTTTCTTTCATTCTTTCTCTCTTTCTTTCTCTCTTTCATTCATTCTTTCTTTCTCTCTTTCTTTCTTTTTTTAATGTATTATTTGTAGTATTTTTCTTCTCTGTCTTCCAATGAATGCATGTGATGATAATTTCATAGTTGACCTTTAAGATATCACTCCTAGCACGTGAATGGTCGAATTTATATCTTTGTCGCTTTATCGTCTTGGCTGGTTGAAGCCAAAATATTTAGCGTGTTGCTTATATGTCAAAGGCCACAGACAATTTTGCCCTCACAAATCGATTCCTAATGGTTGTGATGAATAAAATAAACAGGGAGCTATTAGATGCGACAAGCCGAGTGGGTACATCGATGCAAAAAAAAAACAAAAACAACAAAAAAAAAACAGAAAATGTAATCGTTTTTGTTATTTTTCATAAATTTTACTAAAAAGAAATAAAATAGACACAAAAGCTAATTCATTTTCGCCCTCCGTTTCCTATTATTTTATTCAATTTTTTGTTTTCTATCAGCATAGATATGCTTTTCCAGAAATTGATTGCTGCTAATTAAATGCAAACAATTTTTTTAATATTTATTTGTCTATTTATGTATTATTGTCGTTGTTGTTTTGATTCTTTTACTGGTGGGATGAAACAGTATCTGGAGTTGTTAGAGTGACACATTAATAAATATCTCAATATGAGACACAGTGAGTCATAAAGCCAATGCTTCATTCGGTGCGGAGTACATAACTTAAAAACAGCCGAGAGAATGAACCCCAACGACTTACTGTAAACTCCACGAAACTCAAACATAGCAGCTAGCATTTATAAAAGACCAGTCGTTTATGTTCCAATTGGAAAAGCCATACTTATGGAATTAAGAATAAGTCATTTCGGAGGATATGATAGCTGTTTCAAGTAGATCAATAGACAATATAAAGCACCGTTCGTTAACTCGACCTTTCTATTGGTACCTTTCCTGTAACCATGACATGTATGCCTGAGAGTGCTTTACGATTAATTAGAAATTAGTTTGGCGAGCTGGCAGAATCGTTAGCACGCCGGGCGAAATGCGTAGCGGTATTTCGTCTGCCGCTACGTTCTGAGGTCAAATTCCACCGAGGTCGACTTTGCCTTTTATACCTTCGGGGTCGATTAAATAAGTACCAGTTACGCACTGGGGGTCGATGTAATCTACTTAATCCGTTTGTCTGTCCTTGTTTGTTCCCTCTATGTATAGCCCCTTTGTGGGTAGTAAAGAAAAGAAATGAATAGAAATTAGTTTGGGGTTATGACCAGTGATCTTGTGAACTGAATAAAACTGACTGAAACGACGAATATGTGTACATCTACATGTATGTATATATATATATATATATATATATATATATATATATATATATATATATATATATATAGCAAGATAAGTTACAAGGAT
>NC_042999.1:67307899-67337899 GCF_006345805.1 Octopus sinensis | reverse complement strand
CACTGGATATGGAGAAGAATGTAGGTCCTGCTACTAATGTGTGTGTGTGTGCTAACACACACAAGCATATGTATGAATATATGTTTGTAAAGATGCGTGGATGAGTGGTTAGAGTGCTTGGTTCACTATCATGAGATAGCAGGTTCGATTTCTGGACAGGGTCACATGTCGTACTGTTGCACAAAGTTCTTTATTTCACATCGCCCCATGTATTTTAACTATAATTTAGTTCCAACCGGCTGCTGGTGTAGTTTTTACTCCTTTCCGCTCTCACACTCAAGATGTTCTGTGAAGGGCTCAGACAATGTCTATATTTGCTCGCATCTACATTGTTATGATACATGCATAATAATAATATACAGCTACGTTAATCCTAGTTAGTAATTGGATGGGTGACCGCTTGGGAAACCTAGGTGCTGTAAGCATTTCACCCTAAGGCGCAAGCATGCTTGTGTGGTAAGAAGCTTGCTTCCCAACCTCAAGTACAGTCCCACTGCGTGACACCTTGGGCAAGTGTCTTCAACAGTAGCCTCGGGGTATTGCAGTGATGACCTTCCATTGCCTCTTCTTTCTAGATTACGTTACCCAACACAGGCATGTCAAACATGCAGCCCTTCTCAAACACATGTACGATCTGCGAAACATATACACATACGTGCATGCATATATGTATACATACGTAGGTACATACACAAATATATATATATATATATATATATATATATATATATATATATATATATATATATATATATATATACACATACGTACGTATATATGAATATACATATATACATACACGCGCGCTCATACATGCATCCACGCACATACACCTACACACTCACAGACACGTGCGTGCACACAAACATATAGTCTTTTACTCTTTTATTTGTTTCGGTTATTTGACTGCGGTCATGATGGAGCACCGGCTTTAGTCGAACAAATCGACCCCAGAACTTATTCTTTGTAAGCCTAGTACTTATTCTATCGGTGTCTTTTGCCGAACCGCTAAGTTACGGGGACGTAGACACACCAACATCGGTTGTTAAGCAATGGTGGGTGGAGACAAACTCAGACGTACACACGCACACACACTCACACACCAACACCCACCCACCCACACACACATACACACACACACACACACACACACACACACACACACACACACACACACACACATATATATATATATATATATATATATATATATATATATGACGGGCTTCTTTCAGTTTTCGTTTACCAAATCCACTTATAAGGCTTTGGTCGGCTCGAAGCTATAGCAGAAGATACTTGCCTAAGGTTCCACGCTGTGGGACTGAACCCAGAACCATGTGGTTGGTAAGAAAGCTACTTACCATGCAGCCACTCCAGCGCCTAAGATATATTTTTAGTGAAGGCGCGTGGACGGTTGTTAGGGGTATTCTGATCACGATCCCAAATTCACGAGTACGATTCTTGGAGACTTGCAAATTAATTTCCCGAGTCGACTGTTCCGTTGATCGGATCGGCTGGAACACTCGTCTTCGTAACCGACAAAGTGCTAGTTTATATATACATGCATACATACATATATACATACATACATACATACATACATGCATACATACATACATACATACATACATACATACATACATACATACATACATACATACATACATACATACATACATACAAGCAAAAATACCCTATTGTTGATGTCGAAATTCCAATGAAGGAACCTTGAGTCTATGTTAGAAACCGGTTCTTTCACTATTGGCTAGAAATCTTGAAATAAACTGAATAATGACATACATACATACATATGTATGTACCATTATAGAGATCAGCTACCCTGCAGATGTAAATATCGTTTTGTAAATCAAAGGAAAAAAAGATATCAATGGGCTCCTGGTTCGAAACCTCCAGCTTCTATATCCAGATTATGAATTCATATTCAAATCAATAATAATTGGAGCACTAGGTTTTGTTAGTAAATGCTTAAAGGAGAATCTGGATAAACTAGGATTTTCAGAAAGAGAAATCGATCGGCTGACTCGTACATTACAAGTGCAATCTGTGAGTGGAACAGTAAAAATATGCAAGACTTTTCTCAAGTTACAAATGTGAATTTGTATGTGTTAACTACAGCCCAAAGATGGAACCTTGTATCTTTCTTGGAAACCGGCTCCCTCCTTCAGTGGTAGATATATATAATAATTTAAAAATAGAAGAGACACACAGGCTTATTTGTTTGTGTTAACTACATCTCAAAGATGGAGCCTTGTATCTTTGTTGGAAACCGGCTCCCTCCTCGGTGGATGATTTATGATAATTAAAAAATAGAAGCGACGTACACATAACGGGATTCCTCATAGTTTCTGCATACCAAATCCATTGACAAAGCTTTAGTCGATCCGGAGCTATAGAAGACGCATGCCTAAGGTGCCGCGCAGTGAAGCTGAGCTCGAAACTTCATGATTGCACTGAGATCGTCTTAATCACACAGCCATGTTTGTGCCTCAACTTGTTGATTTCTTTTTTTCTTGCGGGAGCGGGTTTATCTCCTGCAGCAGATGCTTAGGTTGTTGTATATTAAACTCCTTTATTAGAGTAACTGACGGGAGATTAAGTACTGCAGTTTCGATCGCTGAGTTGACATCGGATCAAATAACCGACTGCTGTCATTGATGTCTCAAGTTAGCCTTGATCGACCAAATCAATCATTGAAAGCAGCATTGCAGTGATGACCTATTCCGTCTTCTTTCTAGATTACGTTATCCAACACAGGCATGTCAAACATGCAGCCCTTCTCAAACACAAGTACGTCCCGCAAGAGGTTTAAAAATGGGGAAGCCCCAAAATATTTTTAATGATAAAAATAATTAATAGTAATTTAATTAATGAAAATAGGATTATTAATGAGCAAATAAGAGGTTTTCTACTTAATAATAATTGATATGAAGGAAACCTATGTTGCGAACATGTTTTAAAATATGCAGGTCCCCATGGCAACATGTATATGAGCAATGCGGCCCATTGAGACTCTGCACTTCGTAATTGCTAATGTTTTCTTCTGCTATTGTTATCGTGCATTTAATCACATCTGGCCTTATGCAGATGACACCAACCAAGCTTCCTCATTATCGTTAACAGGCGTTGCTCGTAGCTAAGTGAGACACATGTTTACATGTGTGAACAGAGAACTACTGGAAAGACATCCTGAGAAGAACATACAGCAGCCATGTTTTTCCAATCCAATTGGTTCATGATTTGATCCCACTGCGTGGCACTTATGGCAAGTGTCCTCTATTACATAGTCTGGGCGACCAAAGTCTTGTCAATGGATTTCGTACGCGGAAACTGAAAAAAAAACCCGCCGTATATATATATATATATATATATATATATATATATATATATATATATATATATATATATATATATATATATATAT
This sequence comes from Octopus sinensis, assembly GCF_006345805.1. Classification (NCBI taxonomy): domain Eukaryota; kingdom Metazoa; phylum Mollusca; class Cephalopoda; order Octopoda; family Octopodidae; genus Octopus; species Octopus sinensis. The sequence continues at coordinate 67,334,457 of NC_042999.1, read as the reverse complement.
ATATATATATATATATATATATATATATATATACATATATATATCTATATATAAAACTGAGAATGTGTGTCTGTCTGTCTGAATCCCTAAAACTTGAGAACTACACAACCAATTTCATTCAAATTTTACAAATGCCTTACATAGGGTCCATGTACTGTCATGGGCAAAAAAAATGTTTAACTTCTTGGCTAGGGCAATATCACACCTTCTCCACTATTTCAGTATTTCGTGTTAAAAGTGAAACAAAAGCACCTCTTTATTCTATGTATATGGATATGTATATATATATATATATATATATGGATGTATATATATATGATATATATATATATATATATATATGCAAAAACACCATCCTGCTTCGGCACATTCATGAGATCTGTGTCAGTGCTGGGAAGAGGGTAAAGTCCCTCAGGATATGCGGGATGCGAACATCATTACGCTTTACAAAAACAAAGGTGACCGTGATGATTGTAACAATTTCCGCGTAATATCTCTTCTAAGCACTGTTGGAAAGGTCTCTGCTCGCATTATCCTGTCCAGGCTGCAACTGCTTGCTTCTCGAATTAATCCAGAATCGCAGTGCGGCTTTAGAAGAAGCAGATCAACTATTGACATGATATTCTCCATACGCCAACTTCAGGAGAAGTCCAGAAAGCAGAAAATGCCATTATATATGGCCTTCATTGATCTGACAAAGGCGTTTGACTTGGTAAGTAGAAAAGGGCCTCTTCATCCTGCTCCAAAAAATCGGATGTCCACCAAAGCTGCTGAGGATCATCAAATCTTTCCATGATGATATGCAAGGCACTATACAGCACAATGGTTCAACATCAGCCGCCTTCCAAATAAAAAATGGGGTAAAGCAAGTTTGTGTCCTTGCTCCTACATTATTTGGCATCTCGCTGATGCTGTCACATGCCTTTCAGACATCAGATGATGGAGTATTTCTGCACAGTAGAAGTGATGGGAAACTGTTCAATCACTCGCGTCTGCGTGCCAAGACCAAAGTCAGAAGCGTCCTGATCAAGGAGATGCTATTTACTGATGATGCCGCTCTGGTATAACACACAGAAGAAGCCCTACAAAGGCTCATCAACTGTTTTGAGCAAGCATGTGGCAACTTTGGCTTAGTTATCAGCCTCAAGAAGACCAACATCATGGGTCAGGCTACATCGGACATCCCAAACATACATATTGGAGACCACAGACTACAGGAGGTGGAGAAGTTTACCTATCTTGGCTCTACCGTCACCTACAACCATGATGCTGAGCTCAATATACGCATTGGCAAGGCAGCTGCTGTGATGGCCCAACTCTCCAAACGGGCATGGGACAACAATAAGCTGACCAAGACCACAAAAATGAAGATTTACCAGGCATGTGTACTTAGCACTCTACTGTATGGAAGTGAGACTTGGACGCCATACACACGCCAAGAGCGTCACCTAAATATCTTTCACTTGCGCTGCCTCTGGAAAATCCTTCGCACCAAATGGCAGAATCATGTCCCCAACAAAGATGTCCTCAAGCAAGCAGGAATAACAAGCTTGTTTGCACTCCTCACACAAAGACGTACTAGATGGCTTGGACATGTTAGCCGTATGGAAGATGGCAGAATCCCCAAGGACATACTCAACGGAGAGCTTGCTAGGAGCACTAGGTCTGTGGGAAGACCGTTCTTACGATACAAGGATGTTTGCAAAAGGGACATGAATGCCTGCTATATCAATATTACCAACTGGGAAGCAGTTGCCAGCAACCGTGGAGATTGGCGACGTACCGTAAAAGAGGGACCACAAAGGAGTGACATAGAGAGAGAGGAGAAATGGAAAGACAAGAAAAGACGTCAACAAGAAACTATGACATTACAATCAGCCAGGCAAAGTCTTCGCTACATTTGCGGCACCTGCCAGAGGGAGTGTTTGTCCAGGATAGTACTACACAGCCACAGCAGGAGATGTATTAGGACATGAAATGTAAAAGCCGGACTAGATTATTTTATGCGCAACTCCATTGTCTCCCGAGACAAAAAGGATGCGAACAACAATATATATGGATTTCGTAGACAGGAACTGAAACAAATCAATCGTATATATATGTATATATGTAAGTGTATGTGTGTGTCTATGTCTCTGTGTTTTGCCCTCATCACTGCTTCACAACTGCTGTTCATTTATTTACATCCACATAACTTACTGGTTTCACAAGAACAAACAAATAGAATAAGTACTAGGCTTATCAACATAAAAAAGCACTAGGCTGTGTCTCATATTTTTATTTACCCACTCAGTTGTATCTATCAATTTATCTTTGTATGTGTGTATGTGTATATCTATATCTATCTATCTATCTATCTATCTATCTATCTATCTATCTATCTATCTATCTATCTATCTATCTATAAAACACCCTAATGGGAGCCTTAACTCCGAAATTTTAGTCATTTCTTTTATGATCCAAAACCAGGTCAAAAGTACTGAATGGATATTTATGAAATTTGGAAATTATATTCTATGCATAAGGGCCAAAACCCCCATGACAATTCATATATTTTTGCTGTTGATGAAATTTTAACTATAGATATTAGACACAAATGAAGTCATATTTATAAAATTTTATCTTCTTACAAAGATAGAAAGACCCCTCCATGGGGACTTAACACCCACAATTTTGTCATTTTATCTATGCAAACACGAATACAGTTGTGCTCTTGGAAGCTGTAGGGTTATCCGAGCATAAAAGTTGGGCGTTATTTCTAATTGAATGGTACAACAGTGTAACAGTTTGCTTTGACATACACTTATATTGTGATTTCTGCAATGTGCTGCATAAATTGTCAAGTAAATGAGAGGCATCTTTGCCTCCACTGATTCAGTTGCAAAGTGTTGAGTAAAGTTATTTGATTGCAGACCTCCTTTCAGTCTTGTTATTATCACTCGGTCACACATAGTCCCCAGATGGTAACATTGATTTCAAGGCCTTCTCAGATGAGTGACTGGTTATTCAAAGACATTTATGGATTTTAAATTTATTCTGTCCAGTTACGTATCAGTATAGTGGTCATTTGCAAACTCCAGCTTTCATTTCTTCTTAGCCCTCACGTCACACAATGTTGATTTCAGTTGGGTCACGCCCTTCCAATTGCTATAGATTCGTAATGCATCTTACAGCTGTGCCTGTCACCTGGATGGTGAGGAATCCTACATTGGGTGTGGTAACGACTAGGGTAGGGTAACTGACTGCTTATTGTGATCATTCGTCTTTTGGTTTCCTGTAGCTTTGCTCTCTTTTACAAACCCAGTGAACATATATTTCCTATTTCAAAGAAATTCAAACAATAGACATAAGACCCAAGTTAAAAAGATTTTCAACAATTCAACTTCTCTGGTTCACATTAAGATGCCCATCCCCAATAGGAGCATTAACTCTCACATTTTAGAGCTCCATGACCTTCATTTTTCAGGAGCAAAATCTTTTTAACAGGTTCAATAAGACTGGAATTTTGGAATATGCGCATAAAAATCAGTAGTATGGGATACATGTGGCACGATTACAATTTTTTAGGGTGTGTAAAGAGGGAAATAACCCGCATCTGCAATTTTGATGAAATTCGAAACAGATATTCCAGTTCATTACAGAAGATATAACAGAAAAGTCTAATTCTTCAATTGAATATAACAGGGCAACGCCGGGTATCTCTGCTAGTACATATATATATATATATATATATATATATATATATATATATATATATATATATATATATATATATATAGGCACAGGTGTGGCTGTGTGGTAAAAAGTTTGCTTCCCAGCCACATCGCTCCAGGTTCAGTCCCACTGCGTGTCATCTTGATCGGGACGATCAAAGCCTTGTGAGTGGATTTGGTAGACGGAAACTGAAAGAAGCTCGTCGTATGTATATGTATATGTGTGTGTATGCATTTGTGTGTCTGTGTTTATCCTACCACCATCGCTTGACAATCGATGTTGGTGTGTTTACGTCCCCGTAACTTAGCAGTTTTGCGAAGAGACCGATAGAAGAAGTACTAGGCTTACAACGAATAAGTCCTGGGGTCGATTTGTTCGGCTAAAGACAGTACTCCAGTATGAAATGACTGAAAAGAATAAAAGAACAAAAGAATATGTGTGTGTGTGTATGTGAAGTTAATTAATTAACTTCAGTGATATTCTAATTAAGTATACTAATTTTACACGCCTATTTGTATACAATAATGTAGATCTTCATAGTAATTTTCTCGGCCCTAATTCGGCCAGCACAGGAACGTCTATGCTTCGCTGAGGATGTGTGATAAGACCAAAATATGTACAGAGTTGTCTCCTCTACTTGACAAACTGAAAGAAATACTAATAAGTACCTAAGCAATGTTAACTTTTACTCATCACATAACTATTCCTCATTAGATTTTCTATGCTTGCTACATTATAGTTAACATTTATTTCACTTTTGTTTCGACGTATTTAATTCATAACAAACTAACCGTATATAACTCGTACAAAATAGTTAGAGAAACAAATGCCTCGAGAAAATGCTACATTGTACTACACAGTTTTATAAGTGAAGTTACAATGTATTAGTCCTTTTCGACTTTAACTAAGTGCCAATAACTATTAACAGTGAAATGAAAAGTTATTAAAATTGGGCAAAGCCATTGAATATTACGATGCCTTTTAAATGCAGTAATTCCTCGACTATCGCGGGTGCTACGTTCAATACAAACACGCGATAAGTGAAAATCCGCGAAGGAGAAGCAGTACTGTACTGTATATATTTTTTTGTTATTTTTATAATTTGTATATGTTTATTTCATTATAAATGCAAAACAACACCACGGAGGAATCGACGCAAGCTTAAATAATAAACCGCGGTAGGTGAACCGCGATATAGCGAGGGATTACTGTCCAAGGAAGATAACAACATATTTTTTCGCAAATGTGTATCTTTCTCTTTTTTCTCTTTTTCCATCTTTTTGTTCACTTTCTTATTCTCTCTTCTGTTTCTCCCTAAATATCTGCCCCCCCCCCTTCCCCGCTGTTCTCTCTCCGTTTTCTTTTCTCCATTTCTCTCTCTTTCTGTTTCTGTCAGTCTGTCTCTGTCTGTCTGTCTGTCTCTCTCTCTCTCTCTCACCTATTAAACTGTCAACCTGTTACTGTTTCAATAGACACAGCTTGCAAAGTAGATAAAGTATTTAATTAAACACCCAAACAACAGATATTACAATAGACTTCTTTGATTTCACTTAATATCAAGCTATCGAAAAAAAAAAAGAGAAAAGAAAAATGTCTCCGGCATACATAAACAGAATTTTTGTTACTTCCTCTCTTTTTGTCTCTCTTTCAGCCTTTCTTTCTTTCTTTCTTTCTTCCTGCACCTTGCTAGATATACAACAGGAGACTTGCCACATGCAAGCGTATATGCACACGTGTGCACACATGCATCAACAGCTTATCAAACATGCTGCACACATACAAGTATCTACATGTCTAGGAACATAACACAAACACACTTCTTTTATGTTATACAACTTGTAAACAAGGGTTACAGGTATTATTTACATGTGACGGATATTTGTCCTTATCTTGTTTGTTGTTAACACAACGTTTCGGCTGATATACCCTCCAGCCTTCATCAGGTGTCTTGGGGGAATTTCGAACCTGGGCTCTCATTCCTAAGGTATTTTTCGATGTTATTATTATTATTATTATTATTATTATTATTATTATTATTATTATTATTATTATCATTATTATTATTATTATTATCATTATTATTATTATTATTATTATTATTATTATTATTATTATTATTATTATTATTATTATTATTGTTAGTGTTCAGGTCACTGCTTGGAATCGAACTTGGAATCTTTGGGTTAGTAGCCCACGCCCTTAACCACTACGCAATATGCCCGTGACCTTGAATAATAATAATAATAATAATAATAATAATAATAATAATAATAATAATAATAATAATAATAATAATAATAATAATAACAACAACAACAACAACTATAATAATAATATTAACATCGAAAAATACCTTAGGAATGAGAACCCAGGTTCGAAATTTCCCCAAGACACCTGATGAAGGCTGGAGGGTATATCAGCCGAAACGTTGTGTTAACAACAAACAAGATGAGAACAAATATCGTCAAATGTAAATAATGTAAATAGTGTATATAATTCCTCATCTCTTAAATATAGAACTGTAAGGGTTACAGGTTTCCAAAAGGCAAATCACTGATCCACTATCTTCGTGACCAGGCTGACAAGGGTCAAATGACTGACGGTATGTAACTCGAACAAAATAAATAGCATAACCTAATTTATTCGGACATTCTTTCGGTGGTGGTAGCTATTTCGTAAATGAATTACAATTCAAACTTAGTAAAGAAAGAATACTTTTCTGTTAACATACATTTTGACACAAAGCCATCAATTTTTAGAAGTGGGTTAATCGATACCATTAACTCTAGTATTTAGACTGGTTCTTTATTTTACCAATCCCAGAGAAATGAATGTAGGTTTAGGATTAGGGATTTAAAACCAGAACATAAAGAGTTAGGTAAATGCTACAAAGCATTTTCCCGATGCTCTAGCGATTCTACCAGCTATTGTCAATTTCACCAGCATTCATATTCTGAACTCTTTCTCGATATCTTCCCTTTTAGTTTTGCTGGTAAATAACGCTGTCATGTTGTTTCATGTTCTCTACTGTTTGCTGAAATACGTTTCTCTGCTGCTCGTGGTGTTGTGCACGCTGTTACTCATTCATATTTTCTCGTCTTATTTGTTTTCTCTTCCTATCTTGCTGCAGGTGTTGTTGAGCTGCTGTTGCTGTTGAGCTGCTGTTGCTGTTGAGCGAACGGTCTTCGTCCCAGAGCTCGCAAGATGGGAGAAGTCCGAAACGTGGTCCTTTGCTATTCGTAAGACCCGCAGAAGAGAAAGCAGGTCAACCCCCGACACCGAGAGCATCGACGGGTGGATGAATGCGCATCCAGGCTCAGCGGTTGCGTAGGAAGTCGGGGACAGGAAACAGGAAGAAAGAGTGAGATAAAGTTGGGGCGAAAGAGTACAACAGGGGTCGCCACCATCCCCTGCCGGTGCCTCGTGGAGCTTTAGGTGTTTTCGCTCAATAAACACACGCAACGCCCGGTCTGGGAATAGAAACCGCGATCCTCCTACCGCGAGTCCGCTGCCCTAACCACTGGGCCATTGCGCCTCCACTGCTGCAGGTGTTCCTCGCGTTGTTCACCCTCCATTGACGCTCGTCTCAGCTGCTGGCTTTGCTTGTCTCTCTCTAGGATTTCCAGCCTTTGCTCTTCCCTTATCCGCTGCCAGTAGAGCCTCATTTTCGCGCAAGCAGCTTCCAGTTTTTTGTTGCCGGTTCATGACGAAAGCAGTTTATAAGCACGAAAGAAATACAAAATAATATGTATACAATAGGCGCAGGAGTGGCTGTGTGGTAAGTAGCTTGCTAACCAACCACATGGTTCCGGATTCAGTCCCACTGCGTGGCACCTTGGGCAAGTGTCTTCTACTATAGCCTCGGGTCGATCAAAGCTTTGTGAGTGGATTTGGTAGACGGAAACTGAAAGAAGCCCGTCGTATATATGTATATATAAATGTATGTGTGTATATGTTTGTGTGTCTGTGTTTGTACACCCAACATCGCTTGATAACCGATGCTGGTGTGTTTACGTCCCTGTAACTTAGCGGTTCGGCAAAAGAGACCGATAGAATAAGTACTAGGCTTACAAAGAATAAGTCCTGGGGTCGATTTGTTCGACTAAAGGCAGTGCTCCAGCGTGGCAGCAGTCAAATGACTGAAACAGATAAAAGAATAAAAGAATTGGTAAAATGGACTGTTGTGGGTAATTCGGATCTTCTATGTTTCACTCACAAAATTATCCACCTTTACTTTTGCTCAGATTGTTTTCAGTTTTGGTGTATCGATGCAGTTCTGACTTTTGATTATTCTCAGGTAGTTACGTTATCTTGTAAATTAAGAATCTGATGTTATTTGGAAATAAAGTTTGAAAATTTGGTTAATTTTTAGCCCATCAACAGACAAGGCATTAACAGCTTGTTACCATGACAACCGCACTTTGTTTCTGGACGCGCGCACCCGCAATAAAAAAATAGACCTCTACAATTTGAGTAACATTTTATTTCAATTTCAAAATTTGCTTCATTAGATATATAGATAAAAATCCCATCCCCGATTTACAGTTTACACATAACTATACATGTATGTATAGATAAGTGTGTCTATCTATCTATCTATCTATCTATCTATCTATCTATCTATCTATCTATCTATCTATCTATCTATCTATCTATCTGTCTGTCTATCTATCTATCTACTTATCTATCTATCTATCTATCTATCTATCTATCTATCTATCTATCTATCTATCTATCTATCTATCTGTCTGTCTGTCTGCCTGTCTGCCTGTCTGTCTGTCTGTCTGTCTATCTATCTATCTATTTATTTATCTATCTATCAATCTATCTATCTATGTCGACGAGGAATACCTGACCCGCCTGTTTCAAACGACTTTCGGCCCGGGACCTATGGACAACTTCCAGAGATCCCTGGCCTGGCGGTGCTACCGAGAAGCGCTACCTGTTCGGGATAAGCTCTATAGGCATGGCTCGAGAAACACGGGGCCGACCTGCCCGAGATGCGGGCAGAGCGACGAAACCGCTCTGCACGCAATCGTGCAGTGTCCAGCAATTTCCCACCTGTGGGCTTATGTCGAACGACTGCTGTCACGTGTGGGACGTGTCGGATTATCAGCCGAATCTATCGTTAATATCGTCACGCCTCCTTCCTTCAAACGGGAAGGAACAGCTATTTTTATCATACTTGTGGCTATGGCGAAAGAATGTATCTGGTGGACGCGTCTGAAAGGATTAGAGACAAACACTTTCCTCTCTAGTCAATCTCTCATCAACTTCTTCAAGTATCACTTGAAGAAAAAAGTGAGAGTAGAGAGGCAAGTTTTGTCTAGTGAATGTTTTAAAAAAAGATGGGTGAATGTAGCAAGGATGGCACGTATGAATGACGAAGCCACCTTGACTATGATTCTATGAACCGTAAAAATTAATACAGAGAGTTGCTTATTTGCAAAAAAAAAAAAAAAAAAAAGAAATATAACATGTGACTTCATTGACCGAGGTTACCGTGGTCTTTTCCGTAGGCTTTTCTTTCCACGGGTAAACCTCACCTGTCCTCCCCTTTACACTTCATATTGACATTTCTGTGATAACGATCCCTATTGATCAATTTTTTTCCTCTCCCCCTTTTTTTTTAACCCCCCCCTTTTTTTGTCCTCTTCTCTCCTTTTACGATCCCTTTTGATCGACCCCCCCCTTTTTTTTTATTTGTATTTTTATTTTTTTTACCTCCAAAAGAAAAGCTCTACCTTGTAATTTGTTCTATCTGTGTGCAGCCCTGTGTGGCTAATAAAGAAACATATCTATCTAACTGTCTATCTGTGTGTCTATCTATCTATCTATCTATCTATCTATCTATCTATCTATCTATCTATCTATCTATCTATCTATCTATCTATTTATCTATCTATCTATTTATCTATCTATCTATTTATCTACCTACCTATCTATCAATCTATCTGTCTGTCGTCTATCTATCCATCTATCTATAAATAAACACAGAATGTCACACGTTCACACACACACTCACATACACACTTTCTGTCACCACTCTCTCTCTCTCTTTCTCTCTCTCTGTCCCTCTCTCTCTCTCACTACCTCTCTGTCCCTCCTCTGTATCAAAAAGTAAAAGTAACATCGAAAGTTTGCCTTGTTTATTTTTCTTTGATTTAACAATATGACGATGTATTTATCTACTTGTCTTCCGTTTCACACACACATACAAACACTTTCTATCACCACTCTCTCTCACTACCTCTCTGCATATTATAAGAAGAGAGTAACGAACGGACGAACTAAGTAACTAAGGAAGGAACAAGCAGAATTATAATATGATAATGATAATAAACCTTTCTAGTATAGGAACAAGGCCCGAAATTTTGTGAGAGGAGACTAGTCGATTACATCAACCCCAGTGCTCGATTGATACTTGATTTATTGACCCAGGAAGCATGAAAGGCAAAGTCAAACTCTCGTAAGAACGGACGAAAATGTGCCTAACCATTTTGTCCAGCATAATCAGAATGATAATAATGGTTACAAATTTTAGCACAAGGCCAGCAAGTTCACGGTAGGTAGTACGAGGTAGTATCAAAGAGTTCCCAGACTAATTATATTGAATGAAAAATAACTTATTTGTCTAAGTTTTTAACGTCATCTCCTTTGAAATAGTCACCTTGCGCAGCAGTACACCGGTCTCAGCGTTCCTGCCACTTCTGGAATCCGGTCTGGAAGTAAAGTCTGGAAGTAAGGTTTGGAATCCAGTCTGGAAGTAAGCGAGCCAAGGACATTCTGCGATTCGCTTTGGATCACGACAACGGTGTTAAAACGGTGACCTTTGAGCTGGATTTTCATCTTGAGAAATAGATGGAAGTCCACAGGTGCTCGTAAATGTGGCGATTAGGACGGGTACGGAAGAGATACCATGTTGTCTTTGGTAAAAAACACACACACAAGTGAGGAGAGCTCGGTGAAAAGTGCACTGTCGTCGGGAAGAATCCAAACTTTGGATTGCCTCCATGGACCCATACGACAAACAACTACATCAGCAACGTCGTTGAATGTCCTCCGACGATCCTCATGCACCAGCGGATGAATTTTCTTCACATTTCTGTTGGTGGCGCTTGTGGCAGGTTTTCCAGGTTGTTTATCATCATCCAGGGACGTCCTTCAACTTTTGAAGCGTCCGTGTCACTCAAAACACTGCGTACAAAACCCGTTGCCTCGTCGCCGTAAGCTTGCCGAAGCATGCTTAATGCCTCCGTAGCAGACTTCCGAAGTTTAACGCAAAATTTCACTGTTTCAACTTCCCTTTCCTGACAAAAATCGCAGACTACAGCATACACGTGATCACAAAAACATAAATTTTACAACTTGAGAAGCAAGCACAATGATGTCACTCGGCTCACTGCCTCATCAACGTCACTGCTAACTCTCACTGCGCATGCAACCGTGTGCTGCCATCTGTTGGCGCGCTACAGAAATGGTCTGGGAACTCTTTGATACCACTTTGTAAGTCGATTACATCGACCCCAATGCTTGACTGATAATTCATCGATCTCAAGAGAATGAAAGGTAAAGATGATCTCGGCGGAATTTGAGATCAGGACTTAAGGACAGATGAAAATGTGTCTAAACATTTTGTCCGGCATAATCACAATAATAATAAGGATAATGTCTTTCATAGATACAAGGCCAGACATTTTATTGGGGAGAGATATAGTTCAGCTGTATCAACGCAAGTATTCGATTTGTTCTTTATGTTGTCAACCTTAGGAAAATGAAAAGCAAAACCAACCCTGCGGGATTTGAACTCAGAATAACGTAAGAAACATAAAGCAAATACGACAAGACCCTAATGTTTTCGCCAATCCCCGCCGTTCTACCAATAATGTTGGTGAGCTAGAAAGTGCAATCAATGACACTTATGTTCGAGATAGTCCTCGAGAAGATGTTGCTGCCACAGGGCATATCTTTTTGAAATGTATTTTTAGATTCTTACAAACACTCATACTTATTTCTCAATGATTCGCCGTTACATTTTTGTAGTAATGCATTATATTTATACAAAAACAAAAACAAAAAAAGCAATATTTCGCCTTTATTTCTTAAAAATATTCTAATTTTGGTGTAAGGTCAGCAGTTTTGAAGGAAAGAATAAGGCGATTGCGTGGAATGCTTTTCCAGTATTTATTTTGTCGACTCTAAAAAGATGAAAGGCAAAAATCTTCCTCCACGGAGTTTGAACTCTAAACCGCAAAAACTGCCGTTAAACTTTTGCTCAACGTACAAACGAATCATCCAGCTAACCTCTTTCGCTAAACACAATAATTCATTTGCTTTTCTGCAATTCAAAAACTATAAATGCTGGAAATGAGAAAAGGAGATCAAGGGAGATATGGCTGCTATTTCTACCACGCTAACCGATCACACAGAAGTTCCCTCATTAACTCTTTAATAATCGAATGTCATTCAACTCTGGGATGATTGTGGTGGTGGTGGTGGTGATATCAAGATTAAGTAAACAACACCTGTTGAAAGAAAATCAATGTAATACGTCAATAATCCGAACTATAAAAACATTTAAAAAGGCAGGTAGATATGTCAGGATGCATTGACACACATGCATATCTATATGCACACACACACACACACACGCATTTATTTATGTTATTTATGTGCGAATATATGTGCAGGCGCGTGAGTTTCTGTCTGCTTGCTTTTGTTTGTGTTTGTCATGTAACTTAGCGATGCGATTAATGTAAATCACTAAAATAAGTGCTAGAATTAAAATTGAGGTCAGTATGACCGAGCAGATATCCTTGACGGTGGCGCCCGAGCAAGGTCGGAGTATAATGACTTAAACAAAGGGAGAAAAGAGCATATACGGTTCAATAGGCAGTTGGGCAGTAATAGTCAAAACGAATTCTCTAATGATTCTGTTGCTGTTCTTAAAACCACCTTGAAATAACATCATGAAGCGAACATTTACGAAAAATCTTGACCCTCATTTGCAAACACCTGTAACCTGGGCGCTTGTGCATCGCTTTCTTTGCTTCAGGTGCTTATGTATATTTCTTTACTACCCACAAGGGGCTAAACATAGAGGGGACAAACAAGGACAGACAAACGGATTAAGTCGTTTATATCGACCCCAGTGCGAAACTGGTACTTAATTTATCGACCTCGAAAGGATGAAAGGCAAAGTCGACCTCGGCGGAATTTGAACTCAGAACGTAGCGGCGGTCGAAATACGGCTACGCATTTCGCCCGGTGTGCTAACGTTTCTGCCAGCTCGCCGCCTTTCAAGTGCTTATGTATTCATGAGAAAACATAGACACACTTTTGGGTGTCTCACCCTTTAGCTGGCGGAATATCGAGAGTGTGATGGCTAAAGGGAGAGTGGGCTGCAATAGTAGTTAGCTGGAACTCATTTTCACCTGAATGAAATAAAGTAATGTGAAATGAAATACCTTATTTAGGAACACGGCGCGCTGCTTTGTCAGGAAATCGAACTTACGACCCTATGATCTTACGACCCTATAGCTTAACACCTATAGATTAAATACTATACCACGCGTCTACATTTTCATACTTAGATAGATACCTGGAGATATTGTATATATACACAAATACATTATACATGTATATGCATAAACACACGTATATATATATATATCTCAAATGGTACCTCGCTTTTTAATCTCCGTTTCACTTATTTCTATTAAAATACATTTTGGTAGTTGTAATATGTGACTCGTCTGCACGAAGGACCTCGTGCAGACGAGAGACACACTACAACTGCCAGCATTTCTTCATCGATTAACAAATAACACTTGTTCTAATCGTTGTGGGTTGAAGGCTGACGCTTGAAATCAAATACATCAATGAATTTAGTAGTTGCAAGTATTGTTTGTTGTAATAAAAGGTCACTGCAGCTAGATGGAATCGCCCCAAAGTTTAAACAGACAGAATTCTATTATTCACTTTCACCTTACGACTCATTGATTAAGGGCCAATGATTTTTAGCCTTTGGCTTTGTTTTATTTACAGACAGCATTACAGTTACATTTCCCAGATACTGGCGCGTGTCAGAAGCTTAGGACGAACAAATAGTAAATCTACAGATTCATCAAAAAGCGAGCGATAAAATAAGTACCAGGCTTTATAAAAAGAGTCAGTTTAATTCATTAAAATATTAAGGCCATGTCCCTGTATGATCTTCATCTAATACGTGGACCAGTTAAAAATATGATAAAAGAATGCACACACACACACACTCACTCGCGTACACCAGCATATTTATATGCGCGGACATGGCTGTGTGGTAAGAATTCTGCATTCCGACCTCATGGTAAAACAACATTGCATCATCCCAGATATTGCAGTGCTACCCTAATACTGTAGAGTTCCCTTGTCCCTTAAAGAGGATCAGTCCCTATGAAGGACTGAAGTAACTTCAGTCTCCAAACACGTAGTCTAGTATTTGTTGTTATGGTACCATTTGATTTTGTTAAGGAAGTGCGTTTTGGGTTTTATAAAGTCATTATTACTACATATATACATAAGGAGGCGTGCTGACAGATTTGTTTGCACGCCGCACAAATTGCTTAGCAGCATTTAGTTCGTCCTTACGGTTCTGAGTTCAAATTCCGCCGAGGTTGACTTTGCCTTTCATACATTCGCGTACCAGCTGAAAACTCAGGTCGAGGTAATCGACTTGCATACATGTGTGTGTGTGTGCGTGCGTGTGTGTGTGTGTGTGTGTGTGTGTGTGTATGTGTGTGTGTGTGTGTGCCATGACCTGTGTCTCACAGAGACCAGTGTCTGTCTTTAGGACATCAACATATGTCATTTTCTGGTATATCCAAGTGTGTGTGTGTGTGTATGTGTCTGTATAACCAGTCAAAAAGTTGCCGTTGGTTCCGCGTCTGTTAGTGCACTAAGTGATACAGACAACTCACCACGTATGCTGGCCTGAAGAACACAGCCTCTTTACTGATTGAAGTAAATCTTAGCCAGTTTGAATTAGAATATAAAAGAACCCGTCTGCGAGGGAAAAGAGAAGAAATTTATCTACCTCTCAAAAAGGTTGTTTTTTTTTTTACTTCGTTTTCTTTTTTCACCACCAAATTGACTAAGATTGTATCTTTACCTCCAGCAGTAAAGAGGCTACGTGCTCCCGGCCAACAGATCTGATGAGTCATTCATATTGTCAAGTGCAGTAACAGGCGCAAAAGCAACAGCAATTTTCTGACCGGTTTTTGCCACAACCAAAGATATGCTACTCGAATACCTAAAATTTCGTTTAGAGTTTACTTTTTTCTGCCTTATGGAGAAATGACCGATATATATATATATATATATATATATATAATATTCTTTGTCTATCTGTTCCCTATGCATTCTCAAATGGCTCCACCAAATCAAATTTTACAAGGTAATGGTATTACACCCCGCGAGTGTCAGCGTGTAATTTTTATTTTCATTTGGATTTAAATAATATAACATTTTCTCGAAAATAATCTCTCTATAGTCAACTATGGTAAAAGACATTTTATACCGCGACGACGATGACGTCACATTTTGTATGAGTGTGTTTGTGTCTGTCAGTGTGTGTGTGTTTGCATGTTCGTTACGTACGACATAGCAAAGGAGATTTTATACTACGACGACGTCACATTTTGTATATGAGTGTATATGTGTCTGTCAATGTATGTGTGTTTGCGCGTTTGTTACGTACGACATAGTAAAGGGGATTTTATACGACGACTACGCCGACGCCGACATATTTTGTATATGACTGAGTATGTGTCTGTGAGTGTATGTGTGTGTGTGTGAGTGCATTTGCGCGTTCGTTACGTAAATGTATGTCTGTGTGTGTGTGTCTTAGTATATGCATGTCAGTGTACGTGAGAGTGTATATATGTGTGTGTGTGTGTGTGTGTGTGTGTGTGTGTCAATGTATGTGTGATTGTCAATTACACTGATGTAAACTGGCTATGTGAAAAAGCTCCAACTAATGAAATGATTGATAAACTCAATCATAAGCTTCAAAAGTTAACAGATACATCAGAAATGACTTTTCCATCAATTCACATAACGGTCGATCGAGATTAGGCTGTTCAACACCCTGTTGAATTTCTGAACACACTTAAATCCACTGGGATGCCACTGAATAACTTCACACTAAGGCTGGATGCTCCATTATGTTGCTTAGGAATCGTGACCCACTTCGCCTGAGTAATGGTACTCGCTTAGCTGTTATTTCCATGAAGCCTCATGCCCTAGAGGCAACAATTCTAACAGGTAGTCATAAAGAAGAAAATGTCTTTATTCCAAAATATCCTTTAGTACCAACAGATGTTTCATTTGAATTTAAGAGGCTTCAGTTTCCAGTCAAACTAAGTTTTGTTATTTCAGTTAACAAATCTCTTGGTCAATCCCTCAAGGTGGTTGGACGTCATCTCTCTACTACATGCTTTTCCCACGGCCAACTCTATGTTCATTGCTCACGAGTTGGAAGCAGTAACAATTTATCCATTTGGACACCAACAAAAGCTTACACAATGAATATTGTTTAGCCTGACGTGCTTCAAGATTGACAGATTTTTAGTTCTAAATTTGGTATCATTACAATTTGGATATTTTTTCATAAAATATAAATATTTTGAAATAATTATGAGAAAAAAAATATATATTCATATTTATTGTTTACTAATCTGAATAAGAACAGCAGTAACACGGGCAACGCCAGGTAATTCAGCTACTATATATATATATATATATATATATATATATATATATATATATATATATATGTATGACCGAGCTCGTTTTAAGATTTACTCGTTTTACAAACCAATTTTCCCTATTGAAACAAAAATATAATTAATTTGTTCCAGCCCGCCCCCACCCCACCAAAAAAAGCTCTCTAAATTTAAAACAGAAAAGATGAAGTTACAAGAAAAGTGACAATTGTAAAAACATAAAAGAGAATGCAAAGGAAATATGTAAACTAGTTTTATTAACTTAATTACCTTAAAGATTGGACGATCTGTGCGCGAGGAAGACGATGGAGCGGGGAGGAGGAGGATAACTGTCTTGAAGGAGAATCTCCTATTAAGACTTCAAGAATAACAATTTCTGGCGTTTTAGCTCTCACTTCGCTTATTTAGGCTTTTTGGACACACTTTCTTCTCTTTTCACACTTGCAGGTCGTTTCTTTCGAAACATATCGAGATTTCCGATGCAGCGGATATATAATTGTTAAAAACGACAACAAACATTAAGGTAAGGCCAACATCTCAAGTTGTATACAATATTATTGTTGGAAAAAATTCAGTCTTACATATATCATCTTCGATGTTATAATGATACCAGAAATATATCACTGCTTTAATCCTTAAAAAAAACCTACCATCCAATGAGTGGAACTACTCAAACGGCACATTTTCACTCAAAACAACTCAAATGGGATAAAGAGTACACACATCATAACAACAATAACACCAAGTGTGTGCTCCAGCATGGCCACAGTCAAATGACTGAAGCAAGTAAAAGAGCAAAGAGTACCTCGTGTGTGCGTGTATGTGTGTGTGTGTGTGTGTGTGTGTGTGTACGGGTGTGTGTGTAAACTTACAATATATCTTATTAAAGAAATTTTACACAATCATTCAATAAAACTCAAATGGAATAAAGAGTACACGCTTTAACCGCCTCAACAGTGCAATGGGACCCGCTTCGTAGTCAAGTCCCTGACGCCCCACTTTATTGAGGCCACCATTGTTAGGGGGTGCGGGAGGGCGGAAATGTTTTCATTTCAAGGATGCACCTTTATCCCTCGAGGTCATACATGCCGTTTAACTTCGCAGATTGCAGTTCCTTGTGAGGCCATGCTTCGCCATGTCCATCAACAAATCCCAAGGCCAAACACTATCGGTGGCGGGCATGCATTTGGGGGAGCTGTGCTTTTCACATGAGCAACTTTATGTGGCCTGCTCCTGTGTGGGGAGTAGAAACGTTCTTTTTTGTGTATGCTCCTCAGGGCAGAACACGCAATGTTGTCTGTAGCGAAGTTTTATAGACGTAGAAAGAAGAACAAGTCATCATTGCGGCCTATATGGTTATAAACAGGTGATCCGGAAGCATTGACCGGACTTATTCTCAAACCATGGCAACATGACTCATGGACTCTTCCTCTTCTTTATTGGACAATGCTGACTTCTCCAACAACAATGCTCACTCGGCCGATATCAGTGCTTGGCCAAGTTGCTCATAGAGTTAGGCTAGAAGGGCCAGGCCACTTATTTTTCTGTTAAGGCTGTTGGTAAGTTTTCCTAATACGGGTCCCCAATGCAAACCTTCAAATCAACCTTCTCCAATGCAGATCTTTAATGCAACCTTATCCAATCCAAACCCTTGAGTCAACTTTCTTCACTGCAGATCTGCAATGCAAACCTACGATGCATCCTTATCCAGTGCAAACCTTCGATGCAACCTTCTCCAATGCATATTATCGATGCAGATCTCTGAGGCAACCTTTTACAATGCATATCTTCGATGCAGCCTTGACCGATAGTACCCCTAGGAGGGGTACTATGTTAGCTTAGGCTTAGATTAAGGCTTAGCTGCGATCCGAACAGAACCTCTTTTGACACAGATTGGGAGTCTTTTTGGTTGTTCTATTTTCCTTGCCGGAAGGTTTCCCAACACATAGGCCAAGTGTGTGTGTGTGTGGGGGGGGGGTAGATGATGGGGGGATTCGAAAAGGCCGACATGTGCAACTTGATCGCCTCTGCTGGTCAAACTCCCAACCCATGCGTTCCCGTCATGACACTGATTCTGCAGAACTGGGTTGGGTGTGAAAACCAACTTTAAAGTATAAATATAGATTTTTTGAATCAGCAATGTTGTGTTCGGTTTAAGTCCTATTTGGAGTGAAAAATCAATAAACTGACTCCTTATAGGGTTTTTCATTCAATCAGGATGAAAAATCGATAAACTGATTTCTCATAGGATTTCCCGCTAATTCCTTATAGAATTTCCCACTAAATTGGGTACACCCCATTTTCAGCTATAACTTTTCACAATTTTGTCGTATTTTGTTCAAACTTAGGACTCATGGGATCTTTGAGTGCTTTAAGTTCTCCAAAAAAAAAAAAAAAAAAGACATTCGATGAGTGGGAAAATC
Organism: Octopus sinensis; assembly: GCF_006345805.1. Lineage (NCBI taxonomy): Eukaryota > Metazoa > Mollusca > Cephalopoda > Octopoda > Octopodidae > Octopus > Octopus sinensis. Next base: position 67,315,556 of record NC_042999.1, on the reverse strand, counting down.
GATAAACCGATTCTTTATGGGATTTCCCAATCAAATCGTCTGCAACCTATTTTCAGCCAAACGTTTAACCAATTTCAATGGATTTCGCTCAAATTTGACGTCGTTGTAACTTAATTTGATTTGAAACAAAGCGCTTGATTAGCTTAATAATCCTTACTTAGTCCCGGGCAACGCCGGGCTATACTGCTAGTATATATAAATATATATATATAAGTATATATATATATATATATATATATATATATATATATATATATGTATGTGTGTGTGTGTGTGTGTGTGTGGTGTGTATGTATGTATATACACATATATGCACACATACTATATGTATGTATTATATAATAAAATACAATACAATGCAATATAATAAATTATTATTATTATACATACATACATACATACATACATACATACATACATACATACATACATACATACATACATACATACATACATACATATATTCTTTTGAACGGGACATGGCTGCTGTATGTTCTTCGCAGCATGTCTTTCCAATAGTTCTGTGTTTATAAATGTAAACATGTGTCTCACTTGGTTGCGGGTAACGCCTGTCGACGATAATGAGGAAGCATGGTTGGTGTCATCTGTATAAAACCGGATGTGGTTAAATGCGCGATAACAATAGAAAAGACCACCTCTCTACTGATAATCAACATTTACCTCCGCAAATTGCTTCAATAACAACAAGAACAAGAACAAGAAACGCGACAAAACAGAGGGTAATATCAAATTTGCGGCAGCGACAACAGTTATCTTGCGTTGAATAAGAAGAAAACTGCTCCTTGATGTAGTAATAAAGGATGGTATTCTGTTTGGGGGGAATCTAAAGAAGTTCATCCAATTGGGGAATACGTCTAGGTACTTTAATATAGACACCTAATCAATGCTGGTTTAAGGCATAGTTACACTAAGCATTTGACCCGAGTGGGGGAGCGCACTGGTCTAGGGGCCCAATTCTGCTGTCAATAAATAAATATTGTAGGACCCTGTGCATTGATTTACTCGAGGGCTTATAATGTTACTAAGGCAACCCTGTAGCGTCAGTGGTACTGAATAATTCCTACCCCCGTCAAAATTGCTGACCTTGTGTTTAAATAAGAAGCAATTATGGCGATGGACTGAATGAATTTATCAAAGTGTCAGAGAAAATGACGCTGTAATTATTTTATTCTGGCTTTTCATGTTTTGAAATTATATACTGCCGAGCAGTGCAATCTCAAAGCACGAACACACTAGACAGTTGTGCGGAGGCCGCACGGATGTAAGGGTTCAATTCTGACCTGTGTATAGTGTAGCTCGCTCTCAATAAGTAAGTACTATAGGGTCTAGTTCATTGAATTTACCCGGGGGTCCTTACGGGTCCAGGGGACCAATTCTGATCTATGTATTCTGCAGTTTGATGTTAATAAATAATACCTTCTTAATAAATAATACCATAGGCGTAGGAGTAGCTGTGTGGTAAGTAGCTTGCTTACCAACCACATGGTTCCGGGTTTAGTCCCACTGTGTGGTATCTTGGGCAAGTGTCTTCTACTATAGCCTCGGGCCGACCAAAGCCTTGTGAGTGGATTTGGTAGACGTAAACTGAAAGAAGCCCGTCGTATATATGTATATGTGTGTGTGTGTGTGTGTGTGTGTGTGTGTGTATTTGTGTTTTATGTGTCTGTGTTTGTCCACCCAACATCGCTTGACAACCGATGCTGGTGTGTTTACGTTCCCTGTAACTTAGCGGTTCGGCAAAAGAGACCGACAGAATAAGTACTAGGCTTACAAAGAATAAGTTCTGGGATCGATTTGCTCGACTAAAAGGCGGTGCTCCAGCGTAGCCACAATCAAATGACTGAAACAAGTAAAAGAGTAAAAGAGCAAAGAGTACCTCGTCTTACAGGTATGAAACGATGTCGTTAGTGTTCTAGTTTTTGTTGTTTCTTAGCCCTAGGCCGACCCTGATCAAATAGTCCCATGAACAAAAAGCGCTCCAACAACGAACTTCTTTTCTTTTTTCTTTCTATTTTGAACTACATTTTCCACTGTACCTTTAATCAATGGCTGTGTTGTTTTGAACGACACAAAAGGGTCTGTCGGCAATTCTTTCGCATACGTTGCTAGTAATAAAGACGCACTGAATGCGTCTTTTTAACAAATTATAAAAACAGTAGTGTGAAATTTGTCGAAAATTTGGATGGATACAATATCTAAAAAGTAGAATGAGAGCGTAAGGTTTTTGCACTGGTTTGTGGTATGCTGTTAACCCTAAATCAATACTGAATATGCATACTAAGAATCACAGGCATGCCAGTCACATTTAGCCATATCCTTCTTTTATAAAAGAAATAGCGTTTGAACAACTGCATTATCCAGTGTGTCTGCCATTTTCCCGCGACATTAAAGGGTGAGTGATTTCGCTGCTACTTCTAACAGATTTAGGTAACATAACTGATCTGTTGTGTTCCCATAGCTGTTGTGCTTCCATGTTGTGGGTGGCGGTCATCATTTACAACTATAAAGGTGTCATATAGATGTGTTTGCTACTTTATCTCTCATTCTTTCTCTCTCTCTCTCTCTCACACACACACACACATACACACTTTCCTTTTTGTCAAAGTGATCAACGCCTCTTCATGGCAATAACTTCGTTACATTTCCTGAAATGTGTTATAAGCAAAACAAAAGTCAATCAATATTTCTTGTAGGGAGTCAAACTCCAGCCGCGAAATTATCAGTTTGGGATAATGAGTATACCACTACAGTTTCATGTGACTGCTTTATAAATCGACCTATCATCCTGAAGCTGTGGTGTGACACGACTTCTCAAATATTCTCAAAATTCGAGCCCTTTTTACCCAAGTTGAACAGTTTGGTGTCTTACTCACAACAGAATACTTCGAGCGCTCAAGCAAGGCAGGCCGCAGTTAACTTTCAACTAAGACAGGTTATAACATACCAAGGCTAACTTTCAACAAGCCACAGCGCAGGTCTCTTCTCCAAGCATTAATATGCAGCAGTTAGGTTTCTTCAAGCAAGAGACAGCGGTTGAAAGATCGTAAACGAATCTTTATGGTACACATTTCTTTTTATTATGATTTTTAAGGTCGGATGAGGGCGTAAATCGTGTATTTCTGAGGAGCAGCAAGCCCTGCTATTATTAGTTATCAGCTTTGAAAGACATGAGGACCGAACAAACATTCGTAAGCCAGTAATTTAATTACAGAGTGTACGGTGTTTGTCATCGTGTTCGACGCACGATAGGAGGAGGAGGAGGAGGAGAAGAAGAAGGAGAAGAAGAAGAAGAAGAAGAAGGGTGGTGGTGGTGGTGATGGTGGTGGTGATGATGGTAGTGGTGATGATGGTAGTGGTGATGATGGTGGTGGTGATGGTGGTGGTGGTGGTGATGGTGGTGATGGTGGTAGTTATGGTGGTGGTGGTGGTGATGGTGGTGGTGGTAGTGGTGGTGGTGATGATGATGATGAATACGATGATGGTAATGATGATGCTGGTGAAGATGATGATCAGCAAAGAGTCAATGTAATCTCCAGAGTCCTTCACGGTAACTCTTCTATTGTATAGCCTTATGTTTTGGCTTTATGTACAGATGCATTAATTCCCTGCTCGGTCTGCAGTCATCTGTTCAATTTTGAAACCAAATTATCAGTTCCTTAACCCCTATGCTGACCAAAGCTGGAGATATATTTCTACGCTCCGGCTTGGGCTATCTTCACTTGTTATATTTTTTCGTTTTTGCTTCCAATCACACTGTTCTTGGTTCAGTCCCACTGCATGGCACCTTGAGCAAGTGCCTCCTACTATAACTCCAGGCCGACCAAAGCCTTGTGAGTTGGTTTGGTGGACGGAAATTGAAGGAAATACGTTGTGTGTGTGTGTGTGTGTGTGTGTGTGTGTGTGTGTGTGTGTGTGTGTGTGTGTGTGTGTGTATGCGTGCGTGTGTGTCTTTGTGTCCGTGTTTGTTCCCTACTACCACTTTACAACCAGTTTACGTTCTGCAACTTAGCAGCTCAGCAAAAAAGGTCGATAGAATAAGTTCCAGGCTTTAAAAAAATATTGGAGTCGATTCATTCGAGTAAAATTCTTCGAGGCAGTGGTCCAGCATGGCTGCAAATGGCTAAAAGAAGTAAAGGATAAAAGAAACTGGAGATTGTTGTTAAATGCTTGCAAAAGAGTGAACTCCGCTAAAAGTAAGCAAGGAGCCAAATAATGACGTTAACTCGGGCATCGAACTGAGTCTTTTACTGAAACAGACAATGGCGGAATTTGAACTCACGGTGGAGACAGCTGGGACAAATACCACAAGCATCCGGTTCGAAGTTTTCTCAGTTCTGTCAAAAAAAACCAAAAAAAACTGGTATTTTTAGTTTATAAAATTCAAGAAAATGAAAAGCGAATATGACCTCGGTGATATTTGAAATCAGAGTGCAGAGGATCGAAACAAATATCCAACGCTCTAAACGAATCTGTCACCGTGTCGATCATGAAAGTACAAGGAAAGCTTTTCTGTTTTTAAAAAATGCAGAGACGAGACCTCCGTGTTTTCTATAAATGCAGAGGTAAGCGACCATGTTGCTCCGGTTAGGAGGCGCTTTGTTTCGTTACATATATCAACCATGAAGGCTTTTTTTTCAGTACTATGTGACATATGTTAGTGAATGAAAGAATTACTAACAGTTCCTTCTGTTTCGCTCAAAGCAATACGTTCGAGAACTGAAGTTAGCGTTAATGAGCTAATGTTCTTTCTTCATTAGCTAAAACACATGGTGTTGTGAACAGTATCGTTCAATTTCTTCACACATTTTTTAACTGATAAATTATCATCTATTTGTGTGCAATGTGTAGAAATTGTTGGGAAATTAAATTTTTCACCTTTTATTTGGCATTTACTAGTTCACTGTTCATCCTCACGTGCATCTGTACATAAAGCCAATACATAAGGCTATACAATAGAAGAATATTTTTTAAATCGATCTCTGAAGGATGATTGGTTAACTTGACTTCAACAGGAATATGAACTCACAGTGTATGAGGAAACGTAAAAAAGCTGGTTAACGACGCTTACAGCTTTCAGCATTGCAGTTCTTGTTTTAGAGGTTTCATATTTTTGTAACCCGTGTAATTTGTTCTCTATCACCAAAGAAAGCCTTTGTTATCCCTATTTGATAATCTAATAAAAACATTATATGTAAAACCAGCATTATACGCTGCAATTTGATGTAATCTGAAAATTCATTCTATATCTGTTAGACAGTTGAAACATTTCCCCTTCTGTCCAATGGAGATGCATGGCGTAGTGGTTAGGGTGTTGGATTCATGATCGTAAGATTGTGATTTCGATTCTTGGACCAGGAGACGCCTTGTGTTTTTGAGCAAAACACTTCATTTCGCGTTGCTCCAGTCCACTCAGCCAGTAAAAATGAGTAATTTTGCGACGGACCGACGTCTCGGTCAAGGAATACACACCCCAGAGTAACCGGGAAGCTGGCCTTATGCTCCTTGCGGAGTAACGTGGACTAACCTTCTGTCCATTACAGCCACTCGTTCCCGTCTCTCACCGAAAATAATGAGGAAAATTTCCACAGGAAGGATTTGAGCCTCTTGAAAGTGCTATCATGCCATTTCTAACTGATAAGTAAGTCTCAATTATTCGCCTTAGTATGCCAAATTGGGTATCACATTCAAAGATCAGCAGTATGCCATCCTTAGTTTTATAGTAAACCTTTTGATTTCCTTCCTTCCATACCAGCAATGTTTTCGTCATTCCATCCAGCGAGCCTTCTTTCCTTGGTTTCTCATTTTCCTTTCGGGCAATTGTGCTCCCAATTGCTGATTCGGTCAACTGCTGTTGTTTTGCCTTCTCAGATTTACTTAACTTCCGAGCACTGAGCTTCCCTTCCTTTTATTTTCTTACATCATCTTCTCATTCTAATTGTCCTTTGCCTCGACATTGCTGAGCTGAGAATCAAGTTAGCAAGATACACAAGGGTTCTCCCCACGCACACTTTGAGATGTAGTAAAGCTTTGAATGTCTGTTACGTCTGGGTGGTTCCTTTGTATGTTTCTTCTACTTGAATATTGTTAAACGTCAGCAACTGCTGTTGCTTCTCCAGTTGTTGTTGTTTTTGCTGTTGGGGTGGTTGCACTTTTACCGCCTTACTTAACAGCGGCAATAGTGACTGCTCCGCTTGCTGCTTTTTATTTCGTTGTTCCTATTGTAGTAAAGGCGTTGGCAATCAATGTTGGGTTGGCGCGTTTCAGTTATTTCTCCTTTTGTTTCTGTGTAGGGCAGAAATCCATCTCACAGCCCTTACTCTTGTATGTAAAATAATATGACTTTCTTCCTTCTACCACAGTTCTAATACCTCGGCGCTACTGGTGTTCATTAAACACATGCTAGTCTTACGATCAAAGGTTTCCCAGCCATGATTATTCTATCGTACATTCAGAAATACCTAATATTACATTAGCCAACTTGTCTTTCGTTTAAAACGGTAAAGTAATATTTAATGGAGATTTGGTTGATATCTCTAGCAAATCGAATGACTGCATAAAGACCCACTCCCCGCTGGATCATCAGCTTCATGTTTTCCTCTCGCAATTTGTGATGAACTCATCTTGTATTTTGTTTGATATCTCTCCAAATATCATCCACACTAAAAAAAAGTTCTCTTGGTGGAGAGAGGGAATGCCATGAATTTTATAACTTGTTCGTTAGATGTTATAGACCTCCAGCATGCGCAGATTAGCATAAAGAAAAAATTGCCGAGCTTTGATATAAATTCCAAACATCACCCATTAGTTCTCATGAATTTAGTTAATAATACTTTCTGCTGTAGGCACAAGGCCTGAAATTTTGTGGGACAGTGGGACTAGTCGATTACATCAACTCCAGTGCTCAACTGGTACTTATTTCATCGACTCCGAAAAGATGATAAAGTCGGCCTCGGCAGCATCTGAATTCGGAAAGTAAAAAACCTTGAAACACCGCTAAGTATTTTGTCCGGCGTATTAACGATTCTTATTTCTTTATTGACCACAAGGGGCTAAACATAGAGGGGATAAACAAGGACAGACAAAGGGATTAAGTCGATTACATCGACCCCAGTGCATAACTGGTACTTAATTTATCGACCCCGAAAGGATGAAAGGCAAAGTCGACCTCGGCGGAATTTGAACTCACAACCTTTTCCTAATTATTCCTCAAGGCGTGGATGAAATAATAAATCAAGTTGATATTGCCTGGTTAGTCTCAACAGAAATTTTGGATGAAAACGAAAATAGAAAACTGTATGAAGTGATAATGAGGATTTATGATACACGGACACTGTAGCGTTGACAATCCTTCATCAACTTGCATGAAAAATGGATCAGCTTAAAAAAAATTCCCCGATAGATTTGTGGACATGTTATTTAAATCTAACGGTTGTGTTAAATACCATCAGCGATATTCTCCTTTCTCCAATTTTCCATCTTTTTCCCCGCTCCCTGTTTCCTCTTGGTTTTTTTTTTTTCTCTGAGCAGAAGGACTAACATCGGAAATGTGAAAGACACTTCTTTTCCTTCTGTTCAAACATTAAACCAACACCTTATGCATAGTCTTGTAATCTTCCGTGTTGCTTTTTAACTGCGT
>NC_042999.1:67132899-67302899 GCF_006345805.1 Octopus sinensis | reverse complement strand
TATTATTATTATTATTATTATTATTATTATTATTATTATTATTATCATTATTATTATTATTATCATTATTATTATTATTATTATTATTATTATTATTATTATTATTATAACGGAAAGAAACAGAAAGCAGAAATCATAATGCATTGTATATCGAGATCAGCCATATGCTACCCCACCCCACACGATATTATTGAAAGTGTCAGTAGGAAGGAACGCAGGTGCAAGACGATGCTCACTGAAGCAAGGTCTCATTTTAAGGAAAAAAAAATAAGGTTCCTTTGTAATTGAAAAGTGTCGAAGAAGTGCCTTAAGTCAGCCAAGCTTGATGCGTTGTGTCATTTTTCAACAAGAAGGTAATATCAATGGACCTCCGCCAATATCGACGATGAGTATTCAGTTAATGGATTTAGTGAGCAACTTACACATTGATTTAGCACATCAGGCGCTGAGAATTCCGCTGACAAGTTTATCTCTATCGGAGTGGGTTATCAATCATTTTTTTCCTCCGGTCTCCTTCGATTCCTGCTTTACTCTACTGGACCCCTGAGTTGAAAAAATTCCTATCATATTTTTATAATTAGATATCATTAAGTTCTATCTTTTACTTGTTTCTGTCATTAGACTACTACCATGCTGAAGCACCGCCTTGAATAATTTTTTAGCCGAATGAATCGTGCGCAGTACTTTTCTTTTTAAGTCTAGTACTTATTCGATCGAACTCTATTGCCGAACTGCTAAGTTACGGGGACCTAAACACACCAACACCGGTTGTCAAGCGATGCTGGGGACAAACACAAAAACACACACAGTGACACACACACACACATACATAAATATATATACATATACGATAAGCTTCTTTCAGTTTCCATCTACCAAATCCACTCACAAGTCTTTGGTCTGCTCGAAGCTAAAATAAAAAAGACACTTGCCCAAGTTGCCACACAGTGAGACTGAACCCGGAATCAGGTGGTTGGAAAGCAAGCTTCTTATTTCTTTATTGCCCACAAGAGGCTAAACATAGAGGGGACAAACAAGGACAGATAAAGGGATTAAGTCGATTACATCGACCTCAGTACGTAACTGGTACTTATTTAATCGACCCCGAAAGGATGAAAGGCAAAGTCGACCTCGGCGGAATTTGAACTCAGAACGTAGCGGCTGACGAAATACCTATTTCTTTATTACCCACAAGGGGCTAAACAAGGACAGACATAGCTATTAAGTCGATGATATCGACTTCAGTGCGTAAATGGTACTTATTTAATCGACCCCGAAAAGATGAAAGATAAAGTCGACCTCAGCGGAATTTGAACTCACAACGTAACGGCAGATGAAATACGGTTACGCATTTCGCCCGGCGTGCTAACGTTTCTACCAGCTCGCCGCCATACAGCCACGCCTGGCGGTATTTCGTCTGCCGCTACGTTCTGAGTTCAAATTCCGCCGAGGTCGACTTTGCCTTTCATCCTTTCGGGGTCGATTAAATAAGTACCAGTTACGCACTGGGATCGATATAATAGACTTAATCCCTTTGTCTGTCCTTGTTTGTCCCCTCTGTGTTTAGCCCTTTGTGGGGAGTAAAGAAATAGGTATTTCGTCTGCCGTTACGTTCTGAGTTCAAATTCCGCCGAGGTCGACTGTGCCTTTCATCCTTTCGGAGTCGATTAAATAAGTACCAGTTACGCACTGGGATCGATATAATAGACTTAATCCCTTTGTCTGTCCTTGTTTGTCCCCTCTGTGTTTAGCCCTTTGTGGGGAGTAAAGAAATAGGTATTTCGTCTGCCGTTACGTTCTGAGTTCAAATTCCGCCGAGGTCGACTTTGCCTTTCATCCTTTCGGGGTCGATTAAATAAGTACCAGTTACGCACTGGGATCGATATAATAGACTTAATCCCTTTGTCTGTCCTTGTTTGTCCCCTCTGTGTTTAGCCCTTTGTGGGGAGTAAAGAAATAGGTATTTCGTCTGCCGTTACGTTCTGAGTTCAAATTCCGCCGAGGTCGACTTTGCCTTTCATCCTTTCGGGGTCGATTAAATAAGTACCAGTTACGCACTGGGATCGATATAATAGACTTAATCCCTTTGTCTGTCCTTGTTTGTCCCCTCTACGTTTAGCCCCTTGTGGGCAATGAAGAAATAAGAATTGATAAGAATTATCGAATTATAACCAATTTGTTGCACATAAATTTTAGCAACAAAATTTTATATGGATGCCCAAGGGTCATTTGGATCCCGTTTGAGAACCACTGACAAGACAGGATTTGGGGATTGTTAATAACATTAATCTGATAGGCTTCAGGTCAGTTTCATCCACTGAAGTGCCGCCATGCTTACTCGAATAAATCGAATCCAATACTTTTTTGGGGGGGTTTTGAAAGTTTGGTATTTATTCGACCGGTCTCTCTTTTGAAAACGTTGCGGGAACGTTAACAGACAAACACTGGTTAGCAAGCGATGTGGGTGGCGACAAACACACACACAAAAAAGACACACACACAGATACACACACGCATACATGCATACATACATACATACATACATACATACATACATACATACATACATACACGCACGCACATACATACATATATACACACGTACGTACATAATACATTCATACATATATACTCACGTACATGCATACACGCATACATACATACATACATACATACATACATCTACATACATACATACATACATACGTATATACATGTGTGTGTGTGTGGTGGTGTGTGTGTGTGTGTGTGTGTGTGTGTGTGTGTATGTGTGTGTGAAGAAAGAGAGACATATAAACCAAGGTGGTAAGAAAAATTGTGCTGTAAAAAGTGCTAGCTATAAATAATTTATATTAATAAATATATACAAAAACAAATCAAGTAGAATGCCATGTACAGGGAGAAAAAAATTGTTACATAAATGTTATACAATTTTACTAATATTCCATCGATTAATTTCATAAAATATTGAAGAACAAACAGTCAAGTCAAATTTTATGATCAGCTGGATAATTTAGCTGAAACTTTTATAATTTGTAGTAAGTTTACAGCAACGAAACAATAGTTCCACAATAGTTCCACAATAGTTCGAGGATTTTTTCGGTTTGACCGGCAGTTTTTTAAAACAATTTCCACATAACTAAACACTTTTAAACTTCGTATACTGATAAAATGTGTTTATAAAACACCTTTTTCTCTTGGCTTTATTGAGAAAATTTTATGGTTTGTAAGATATTTGTTGTTGTTTTTTTCTTCAATTTCTGCAATTTCAACCAATCAATGACGTCTATTGAGGTGAAAACATTCTGTGCCGTATGAATATGTTCCTCGTTTAAGAAACAGATTGGGTTTATTTACATTTCTGAAGAAAAAAAAGGTACCCTTCCCCCACCCCTAACCCTAAACCTAACTAACCGTAACCCTAAAACAGATTGAAATGCAATAGATCGATACTTGGGTCATAATTATGGGTGACAATTTCATATGACACCGCTAGAAAAAACTGCCGTTCAAATCGAAAAGATCCCTACCCGAAAATAAAAGAAACGCCGTAGAAAAACTCAGAATATGACAAAAATAGAAGTGGCCCTCCTTCAACTTCAGCAACGGAGAACTACACGGAACTCGTGAAAAGTCTACATGAAGCAGATACAATTATGACGACTAGAAAAGTTGCATAAGCTGAACTTAAAGAAAGGTGCTATGTAACAAATATTAATGAACACATGTGCTATGGAAACCGTTATTCTTACTTCCGGTCCAGGTGCCTTTAATTATATTTTGGTTGAAGGCTGACAACTGGCCATTTGTAATAAAGGCAGACACGCATATATTTGTGTTTTGAATACTCAAGTGGAACATTTGATTGAATAAAACGATTTTATTCTCGGTAATAGTTTTTCGTCACAACAATTTGTTCCAGCTCGAAAACCATTGTTATCACAAGCTCTATCAGAAATTACGCTGCAATGCAGTGAAATACAGCCATAATAGTGGACGTCTGTGGGAAACTGAAATGTCGCTGCGATAGGCTCTTCGACTCCACAGGCTTTCATGGTTTATTTTGCCGCCTAAATGCTGGTCGTTTCGCTCGTCACATCGAGCTAAACCTAATCGTTAAGTGGGTCCTGGCTCGGGTTAATATCTTCTAAGTTCTGGAGCTGCCGGGACTATCCAGAAGTGATGGGAAGAGATCAGTATTTGAATAAAAATTTTCAAAACTAAGGGAAAAAAAAAGAGAAACACTGGAAATATTTCTTCAGCCGCACGACTTTGACAGCACTTCAAATATATGCACAGAGAGGACACACTGGAACACTACTGTCTTACGAATTTCCCAAACTCAGTTGAATAACTGAAACTCACTCCGCTTACATATATAATCCTACCTTTAATATTTACAATGCTGTAAAAGTTTCCATCCATCGTTTTTTCATAAAACATTTTCTGTGTTTTTGCAGGTTTTAGCTGTTGTCCTTAAAACAGCAACCAGAAGTGGAATAACCACCTGAGATGTTTTATTTCATACAGAAATTCCAGAAGCTACTTAAAGACATTGCAAGTTCTTTTCTCAGCCTCCAGATGGTGACTAAAGCTATTGCAGTGTTGAAAACTCTACGATATCTTCAGCAGATATCTCAGGGTCACAAAGCTTCACTACTTAGCTTGTACACTGTATCTGGGTGGATATTATGTCACAATGCTACGCAGCCTCTCGAGACATTGTAAAATTTAGGCTGCAACTGCTAATGAATATCAAAAGGAGAGTATTAGGGATTTATTTATTTCTAGAATCTCTTCAGATCATATTCGACAAAGACACTTTGGAATAAGCAATCACCCAAGCTCCTTTTCTGAAAGTTACACAAATAAATGCAAATGGTTACCAGTGATTCCTTCCTTTCCGATGCAAGTCCAACTCCCTTACTGTTGTGATCATCAACATATCAGCCAATACACGAAGAAACCTTTCTTATGCTGGCCTCTACCACGATTGTTCTATTTGTCCAGCACTGAAAAAACTCCAGCAATGAACAAAACTTGTTCTAATGCAAAAGATCGGGTATTTTTCATGTACACGCTGGTCAAAAAGACCCATGATATCAGTTTCTATAATCATCCCTAAAACCAGGACACACAAAGTAAATGGACTTGCAAGAGCTACAATCCCTATATGAATTCATGGTTAAGGGTCGTGTCACCAGTTTCACAAATGAGCAAGTCTGCAAGAATCTCGTGGCAATATTTTCGAATTGACTTTGGCAACTCAGTCTAAACAGTCTGTTTTTGTTTTTCATAGTTCTGTATTCCAAACTGTATTTTGTATTTATATTTTTATGTGAGAAGGTTCATTTAAATGTTTCCTTTTATTTTCCTATATATGTCTGTAACAGGATTTTCTCAATGACACGATTCTGTTGCATTCAAACTAGAAGGATCATTTAAAATTTTCATTGTCCCTACAGTTGTTCCTACGTTGGCAGCTTCTCCTCGTATTTTCCCCACCTATATACAGAAACGATAGCACGCCGGGCGAAATGCGTAGCCGTATTTCGTCTGCCGTTACGTTCTGAGTTCAAATTCCGCTGAGGTCGACTTTGCCTTTCATCCTTTCGGGGTCGATAAATTAAGTAGCAGTTACGCACTGGGGTTGATATAATCGACTTAATCCCTTTGTCTGTCCTTGTTTATCCCCTCTGTGTTTAGCCTCTTGTGGATAGTAAAGAAATATACATACATCAAACAAACTACTAAAACATGTTACTTTTATTCATTTGATAGAATGTCTATGAGGGAAGAGACTAAACACTATCTTGATTATGGAAAACTATCTTGGTTATGGTATTATTGAACTCTCAGCCTTTTTCCAGCAAATACGAATGGTGTGAGTAAAAAATAATGCGAATCAACGACGTCTCACTACCTGCTATCGAATATTCACAAACCATAAGTCGCAACTGCTTTCTATCCACTTTTTAATAGTCAATATCTCGTTTTATTACCTGCAAGAAATTATAAGACATCACAACCAACAGATTCCACACCACTATGACACTGAATTTCAAACTGACGGATGTTTATTCCACATTTAACTAATGCCGTAAGCATATTAGACAAAGTGATGGATAGTATAATTACTGGTAATTATAACACAGGAGTTCATGGGTATTTCGACGACGTTATTATTGTTGCTGGCAAAATTGCAGAGGAGCATAAGACGGCGAGCTTGCAGAATCGTTAGCACGTTGGGTAAAATGCTCAGCGGCATTTTGTCCGTCTTCAGGCTCTGAGTTCATATTCCTCCGAGGTCGACTTTGCCTTTCATCCTTTTGAGATCGATAAAATAAATACCAGTTGATCACTAGGGTCGATGTAATCGACATAACCTCTCCCTCGAAATTACTGACGTTGTGCTAAATTTGAAACCAAAATCACAGAGTAACACGATGGGAACATGGCTCAATCCATTTCAGTTACAAAGAGACTTAACATTACATTGAACAATCACTAAAAAAGAAAATTTCTCTGATAAATATCCTTGTGTTAGATCATAAAATGGAAAATAATTCTCTGAAAGTTGATCGAAAAAGCTTCAACTTCTTCATTGATTACTCAACACCTACCAATATTAACCAACTACAGCGTCTGCTGAAATTCTTAAGATACTTCTCTAAACGAATGTCACCTTTCTCAAAACTAATTCTACCCCTTTAGAAATCTTTCCTTGTCTTCAATAAACTCTCTCAACTTAAATGAAGGATACGGCTACTATAGAAAGATGAAATTATAACCCTCTTACATCAAAGCTATTTTACATTACGAATTCATCACACAAGTGATCTATCTCTTTCATATTTGGCCAAAACGTGTAGAGAAAATAAATAATAAGATTGTTGGTGAATTAAATTATCACCACAATTACCACATCGACACGGATCGAGCAAATATGACACATTGCTGAAAAAATGTATGTAACGAAGCCAGTTTGTCAATTCAGATCATTCAAAAGATGCCTTCAGATCATTCAAAAGATGCCTTCACAAACTAAATATATTTTCCCCATGAAAGTGTTTGGTCCGAAACTTGGACTTATCTTTCCTTACGGCATAAAATCTTATTCGACTGCTTGTTGTATGACATTTTATCGACTTTTTCTGTAACTAATTTCTTCAGAGTCTAATGTTTCTTGAATTTAATAATAAATTGCTAGTATGGGAGGAAACAGCTACTAACTTGACGAGGTGGCCGAGTGGTTAAGGCGATGGACTGCTAATCCATTGGGATTATCCCGCGTGAGTTCGAATCTCATCCTCGTCGAACAGTGCTTTATTTTTAATTCAATACTCAAGTATTGTTACATTTAATAACAAATTTTTCTCATTAGATAAACAACGACCGAATGGACAGTATTTCTGCTTGTGCTTTCCAAGACGGAATTCTATAAACCATTTCAGAAGCTCCTAGGACTGGACAGAAAACTAATGTCGTACTCATATTGCAGTCCTATTACTCATTTTTTTTCCACTTCCATGCCATCACTGCTTTATTTTTTACCTTCTGTGCTTTCTGAATATCTATCTTTCTTACTACCCACATCCATGCACTATTCGCGCTTTCGTAGCCTGGTTGTCTTGTGTCTACACGTTCATCTGTCTTATTTTTCATCACGTTTATTGTTGTAAAATCTGAATCTTCTAATACTTATTACTGCAATAAGACGAAGCTTTGCATCTGGTCTTGTTTACAGATTACAACTGTTTGGCGAACAAGTCGACCGATTATTTTGATTCTAGTGTTCTACTGGGATCTTCTCTCTCTCTCTCTCTCTCTCTCTCTCTCTATATTATATATATATATATATATATATATATATAATATATATATAATATATATATATATATATATAAGTTCAGCAAAATTTAGATTCAGATGAATATGGTACTTAAGTCAAAGGCACCAGAAATTTGTAGAGTATTATCCATATAAATCCATGGGGCGATTACAATCAAAATAAGCAACAAGTAATCCGAGGTAATGTGGTAGCATGAAACGATCGTACCACATTACTTCGGATATACTTGTTGCTTATTTGATTATATATTGTGTATATATATATATATATATATATATATATATATATATATATATATATATATATATATATATATATATATATATATATATTATATATATCTATCAGTCTCATACTCATAACCTAACATCATCTACTATGCTTTCGCTACTTGTTGGGGTGACTTTACAGTTGCGAGCAGACTGAGAAATCCTCAGGGTCCTTCCAACCCTCTCACTCAGCGAAATATCGAGGACGTGATAGCTGATGAGAGAGAGGCCTGCATCAGCACTGGAATGGTACCAGTCTTAAGCTGAGTATTAGGGAAATGTCTGTGTATGTGTATTTCCCTCCTCATTGCTAATATATTAAGTACTGGTTTGTTTACTTACATGTAACTCAACAGTTCGGCAAAAGTGACCGATAGAATTTATTCCAATGTTAAAAATATAAATCTTAGGGTCCATTTGTTCAGTTAATCCCTGCAAGGCCGTGTCCAAAAATGGCTGCGATGCAAGGACCGGAACGAGTGAAAGAATAATATAATGAATTTCTCTGAGACTACAATTTCAGATGTTAAACAATAAATTTCTATTACGCTTGTTGCTAGCATGGCTGACGAAGTGGCCGAGTGGTTAAGGCGGTGGACTGCTAATCCACTGGGATTTTCCCGCGTGAGTTCGAATCTCATCTTCGTCGGATTATTTTTCTTTTTATCTTTAATACAATGCAAATGCAATGTTGCATTTAATGAAAAATTATATATAATTCATTAGATAAGCATTGAGCCAACATCGGTGCTTCTGAGTCTGAGTTTTGTCACGTGATCTGCTAAACATCCTTTCGGACTATACCAAGTGCTGGTTGTTGCAAAAAGGTTTAATGATTCTAAGAAATGTAAACGTGTAATCAAAGAGTTGGAACTCTGCTGAAAAAGTAAAAACATCTCTCACGGGGGCAGCACAATCTTTTTATTCATTTTCTATTTCCTTGTAGTTTCATTTATACGACATCACCACTGTCACAGCTTTTTTCCTTCCGTTCTTACTTGTGTCAATATCTTCCGTAATTGACTCTCGGCCATATGCAATTCGTAATTCTGAAACCTGACTTTCTTTTGCTTTTCGTTCGCCAGTCTACTGTCCATCGCTTGTACCTATGAAAATTCCTCGGTTATTTTGATAGCTGTAAGATGCTGGAAATTTACAAAGAACCATAAAATATATAATTTCTTTTTGAATTGTACTTTGTTTAGAATATTGGTTTCTTTAAACAGTGTAACTGCCCACAGAGTTAGTATTGAATGTGTAGCCTTAGGAGAAAACATTTCTGAGGGCTATAGTCCTTGGTATACACTTTTCACCTCTTTTATTTCGCGAGTTGTTACCTGTTATTTTTTTACATTATATCAAGAAGTAAACACTTCAAAATGAAGGATGACTGTACAACTTTGTTGGTAAATCTTTAACAAGTTTTAATATGCTGTATAATATCTTTGTTTTCATTTGAGAATGAAGTTCATATGGCTGGACTTGAACCCACAGTCACAGTGAACGAATTATAGAAGGAGTTTTTCTATTTCATTTTGCTTATTGATTTAACTAATTTGCTACAATTTTCAATTTTGTAAAAGGGAATGTAAAAGAAACACATTCAGTCATATAAACTGATTTTCATCATCCGCTGAATAACTCGACGGAAAATTCAGGAAGGGGTACTGTCCGATTCACCTTGCCACCAAAGGGGCACTTACTATACTAATAAAAACTGAGGACTCATTCGATTCGTTGAAAATCGAAATATATTTCCTTCGGATCACACACACACGCTTAATATATCATCTGTGAGTTGGGAATGATTTACTTGTCTCGGAGAGTTCTCAGCGAGTTCGAGAAGAGAGGAAGGTTTTAGGTGAATGTCCAGAACACTTTAGCTGTGTGTTGAGGGGATTAAAGGTATGTGTTGGGAGCATTTAAGCCATATTGGAAGAATTGTAACTGTGTTGTGAGAACTTTAGCTGTATATTAAAGGGGAATTTTATCTATGCGTTGATAATACCAAGGCAAGACCTGATGGAAGCCTGTTTCGTTGATTTGTGTTGCTGCTGTGTCCAGAAAATAACCAACTAAATCGTCTGTAGAATTATATTCCTGGAACGTTGTCCTTCTCATACGTGTTTCTTTACTACCCACAAGGGGCTAAACACAGAGGGGACAAACAAGGACAGTCAAACGTATTAAGTCGATTATATCGACCCCAGTGTGTAACTGGTACTTATTTAATCGACCCCGAAAGGATGAAAGGCAAAGTCGACCTCGGCGGAATTTGAACTCAGAACGTAGCGGCAGACGAAATACCTATTTCTTTATTACCCACAAGGGGCTAAGCATAGAGGGGACAAACAAGGACAGACATAGGTATTAAGTCGACTACATCGACCCCAGTGCGTAACTGCTTCTTAATTTATCGACCCCGAAAGGATGAAAGGCAAAGTTGACCTCGGCGGAATTTGAACTCAGAACGTAGCGGCAGACGAAATACCGCAAAGCATTTCGCCCGGCGTGCTAACGTTTCTGCCAGCTCGCCGCCTTCTCATACGGAATTTGATCTCATGGTGGTTCGGTTGAAACCTTATTGCATCTATGACAATGTCTTACAGTCATAACTATTTTTATTAATTGTTAATGGTGAAAAGTAATGGTGATGGTCACAGATTTCCAACGAACCAGTTACCGTTTCTCAGCATTTCTTCTAATTCGGAGCAAATAACAGATAGCTTTACATACAAACACACACACAATTTTACTTTTGCATAGTTTCCGTTTATCAAATTCCTCTTGCTAGGCATCCGTCAATTTGAGGATATGACAGACGACGTTGGCCCAAAATTGTTGCGTTGTGTTGATCGAAACCCCAAAGCACGGTGGTTGCAAAGCTCACTTCTTAACCACACAGTCATGCCTGCAATGACGAACGTACCCATCGCTGTTGATCGATTACATTAAGCTTTCTCGTACAACCATCTGTTATGTAAGATGTAAACGCAAGTGTGTGGTATTTAAGCCTTCCTCAACGCAGGAAAATGTTGAGAATTCCAGATACCGAAACCAGCAAAGAAATTTATATCATTGGGAAAATACCCAACAAAGCAATCACAATCAAATTATTCCTTTCCGATGAACGGGTCTGTCCGAAACATTGAACTTCTTATATTCGCTTCGTCATAAAAATGTATTCTACTCTTTGTTGTTTCTGTGTTACTCTTTACCAACGCAGATAAAGTATTTCTCCAGAATCAGTTGGATGAATTAAGTAATAAATTATAAATATGTTGCAGTATCAGCAGTAGGAAGAGGTGGCCGAGTGGTTAAGGCGATGGACTGCTAATCCATTGGGAATTTCCCGCGTGAGTTCGAATCTCATCCTCGTCGGTTTACATTTTACTTTTATCTCGCCAAGTGGTTAAAGTTACATTCAATTACAAAGACAATGCACGTGATATGCTCCCCCGCGCTAAACTCTTAGAAAGATGGATGGGAAACATTATATAAGTACTGCACCAACATCTGAGAGCATCAGTTTATATTCAGTGTTAATGTTTTCCAATTGCTACAATAAGGCGGCGAGCTGGTAGAATCGTTAGCACGCCGGGAGAAATGGTTAGTGGTATTTCGTCTACCGTTACGTTCTGAGTTCAAATTCTGCCGAGGTCGACTTTACCTTTCATCCTTTCGGGGTCGATAAATTAAGTATCAGTTACGCACTGGGGTCAATGTAATCGACTTAATCCCTTTGTCTGTCCTTGTTTGTCCCCTCTGTGTTTAGCCTCTTGTGGGTAGTAAAGAAATATATATATATCAAACAAACTACTAGAACATGTTACTTTTATTCATTTGATAGAATGTCTATAAGGGAAGAGACTAAACAGTATCTTGATTATGGAAAACTATCTTGGTTATGGTATTATTGAACTCTCAGCCTATTTCCAGAAAATACGAATGGTGTGAGTAAGAAATAATGCGAATCAACGACGTCTCACTACCTGCTATCGAATATTCACAAACCATAAGTCGCAACTGCTTTCTATCCACTTTTTAATAGTCAATATCTCGTTTTATTACCTGCAAGAAATTATAAGACATCATAACCAACAGATTCCACACCACTATGACACTGAATTTCAAACTGACGGATGTTTATTCCACATTTAATTAATGCCGTAAGCATACTAGACAAAGTGATGGATAGTATAACTACTGGTAATCATAACACAGGAGTTCATGCGTATTTCGACGACGTTATTATTGTTGCTGGCAAAATTGCAGAGGAGCATAAAACGGCGAGTTTGCAGAATCGTTAGCACATTGGGCCAAATGCTCAGCGGCATTTTGTCCGTCTTCAGGCTCTGAGTTCATATTCCTCCGAGGTCGACTTTGCCTTTCATCCTTTTGAGATCGATAAAATAAATACCAGTTGATCACTAGGGTTGATGTAATCGACATAACCTCTCCCTCGAAATTACTGACGTTGTGCTAAATTTGAAACCAAAATCACAGAGGAACGCGATGGGAACATGGCTCAATCCATTTCAGTTACAAAGAGTCTTAACTTTACATTGAACAAGCACTAAAAAAAAAAAATTGTCTTATAAATATCCTTGTGTTAGATCATAAAAGGGAAAATAATTCTCTGAAAATTGATCCAAAAAGCTTCAACTTCTTCATTGATTACTCAACACCTACCAATATTAACCAACTACAGCGTCTGCTGAAATTCTTAAGATACTTCTCTAAACGAATGTCACCTTTCTCAAAACTAATTCTACCCCTTTAGAAATCTTTCCTTGTCTTCAATAAACTCTCTCAACTTAAATGAAGGATACGGCTACTATAGAAAGATGAAATTATAACCCTCTTACATCAAAGCTATTTTACATTACGAATTCATCACACAAGTGATCTATCTCTTTCATATTTGGCCAAAACGTGTAGAGAAAATAAATAATAAGATTGTTGGTGAATTAAATTATCACCACAATTACCACATCGACACGGATCGAGCAAATATGACACATTGCTGAAAAAATGTATGTAACGAAGCCAGTTTGTCAATTCAGATCATTCAAAAGATGCCTTCAGATCATTCAAAATAATGCCTTCACAAACTAAATATATTTTCCCCATGAAAGTGTTTGGTCCGAAACTTGGACTTATCTTTCCTTACGGCATAAAATCTTATTCGACTGCTTGTTGTATGACATTTTATCGACTTTTTCTGTAACTAATTTCTTCAGAGTCTAATGTTTCTTGAATTTAATAATAAATTGCTAGTATGGGAGGAAACAGCTACTAACTTGACGAGGTGGCCGAGTGGTTAAGGCGATGGACTGCTAATCCATTGGGATTATCCCGCGTGAGTTCGAATCTCATCCTCGTCGAACAGTGCTTTATTTTTAATTCAATACTCAAGTATTGTTACATTTAATCAAATTTTTCTCATTAGATAAACAACGACCGAATGGACAGTATTTCTGCTTGTGCTTTCCAAGACGGAATTCTATAAAACATTTCAGAAGCTCCTAGGACTGGACAGAAAACTAATGTCGTACTCATATTGCAGTCCTATTACTCATTTTGTTTCCACTTCCATGCCATCACTGCTTTATTTTTTACCTTCTGTGCTTTCTGAATATCTATCTTTCTTACTACCCACATCCATGCACTATTCGCGCTTTCGTAGCCTGGTTGTCTTGTGTCTACACGTTCATCTGTCTTAGTTTTCATCACGTTTATTGTCGTAAAATCTGAATCTTCTAATACTTATTACTGCAATAAGACGAAGCTTTGCATCTGGTCTTGTTTACAGATTACAACTGTTTGGTGAACAAGTCGACCGATTATTTTGATTCTAGTGTTCGACTGGGATCTTGTCTCTCTCTCTCTCTCTCTCTCTCTCTATATATATATATATATATATATATATATATTTTATAATAGGATTAGCTCGTATACGAGTAGGTATATATTTGTAAAAAATGAAGTTCGAAAATGCTGCTATATTATACAATTTTTAATTTTTATATATACATTATAACATGTTTCAGTTCCTGAAATGAACCTTATCAAAAAAAGTTATATATAAAAAAAGACAGCTCGTGCCGTCTAACACAAGAAATTCATTTATAATACACAACGGAGTCAGACATCTTAGAGTTCATGTATAGTTGATATATATTTTGAAGTCAGTTCATTCATGCTATATGTTCAAAGTGTTCGATGCAGTGGCCCACGGTGGCGATATGTATTCAATACAAAAAACAGATCAGAGTGGTGGAAAGCAGTCAATACAGAAGTTTGATGTTTCCGAAAGAGCGAGGAATTCATTTATATATATATATATATATATATATATATATAAGTTCAGCAAAATTTAGATTCAGATGAATATGGTACTTAAGTCAAAGGCACCAGAATTTTGTATAGTATTATCATATAAATCCTTGGGGTGATTACAATCAAAATAAGCAACAAGTATATCCGAGGTAATGTGGTAGCATGAAACGATCGTACCACATACCTCGGATATACTTGTTGCTTATTTTTTATATATATATATATATATATATATATATATATATATATATATATATCAGTGCTGTCATGACCTAACACCATCTACTATGCTTTCACTACTTGTTTGGGTGACTTTACAGTTGCGTGCAGACTGAGAAATCCTCAGTGTCCTTCCAACCCTTTCACTCAGCGAAATATCGAGGACGTGATAGCTGATGAGAGAGAAGCCTGCACCAACACTGGAATGGTTCCAGTCTTTAGCTGAGTATTAGGGTAACGTCTGTGTATGTGTATCTCCCTCCTCATCGCTAATATATTAAGTACTGGTTTGTTTACTTACATGTAACTTAACAGTTCGGCAAAAATGACCGATAGAATTTATACCATTCTTAAAAATATAAATCTTAGGGTCCATTTGTTCGGTTAATCCCTGCAAGGCCGTGTCCCAAAATGGCTGCAATGCAAGGACCGGAACGAGTGAAAGAATAATATATTGAATTTCTCAGAGACTACAATTTCAGATGTTAAACAATAAATTTCTATTACGCTTGTTGCTAGCATGGCTGACGAAGTGGCCGAGTGGTTAAGGCGGTGGACTGCTAATCCACTGGGATTTTCCCGCGTGAGTTCGAATCTCATCTTCGTCGGATTATTTTTCTTTTTATCTTTAATTCAATGCAAATGCAATGTTGCATTTTATGCAAAATTATATATAATTCATTAGATAAGCATTGAGCCAACATCGGTGCTTCTGAGTCTGAGTTTTGTCACGTGATCTGCTAAACATCCTTTCGGACTATACCAAGTGCTGGTTGTTGCAAAAAGGTTTAATGATTCTAAGAAATGTAAACGTGTAATCAAAGAGTTGGAACTCTGCTGAAAAAGTAAAAACATCTCTCACGGGGGCAGCACAATCTTTTTATTCATTTTCTATTTCCTTGTAGTTTCATTTATACGACATCACCACTGTCACAGCTTTTTTCCTTCCGTTCTTACTTGTGTCAATATCTTCCGTAATTGACTCTCGGCCATATGCAATTCGTAATTCTGAAACCTGACTTTCTTTTGCTTTTCGTTCGCCAGTCTACTGTCCATCGCTTGTACCTATGAAAATTCCTCGGTTATTTTGATAGCTGTAAGATGCTGGAAATTTACAAAGAACCATAAAATATATAATTTCTTTATGAATTGTACTTTGTTTAGAATATTGGTTTCTTTAAACAGTGTAACTTCCCACAGAGTTAGTATTGAATGTGTAGCCTTAGGAGAAATCATTTCTGAGGGCTATAGTCCTTGGTATACACTTTTCACCTCTTTTATTTCGCGAGTTGTTACCTGTTATTTTTTTACATTATATCAAGAAGTAAACACTTCAAAATGAAGGATGACTGTACAACTTTGTTGGTAAATCTTTAACAAGTTTTAATATGCTGTATGATATCTTTGTTTTCATTTGAGAATGAAGTTCATATGGCTGGACTTGAACCCACAGTCACAGTGAACGAATTATAGAAGGAGTTTTTCTAGTTCATCTTGCTTATTGATGTAACTAATTTGCTACAATTTTCAATTTTGTAAAAGGGAATGTAAAAGAAACACATTCAGTCATATAAACGGATTTTCATCATCCGCTGAATAACTCGACGGAAAATTCAGGAAGGGGTACTGTCCGATTCACCTTGCCACCAAAGGGGCACTTACTATACTAATAAAAACTGAGGACTCATTCGATTCGTTGAAAATCGAAATATATTTCCTTCGGATCACACACACACGCTTAATAAATCATATGTGAGTTGGGAATGATTTACTTGTCTCGGGGAGTTCTCAGCGAGTTCGTCAAGAGATGAAGGTTTTAGGTGAATGTCCAGAACACTTTAGCTGTGTGTTGAGGGGATTAAAGGTATGTGTTGGGAGCATTTAAGCCATATTGGAAGAATTGTAACTGTGTTGTGAGAACTTTAGCTGTATATTGAGGGGAATTTTATCCATGCGTTGATAATACCAAGGCAAGACGTGATGGAAGCTTGTTTCGTTGATTTGTGTTGCTGCTGTGTCCAGAAAATAACCAACTAAATCGTCTGTAGAATGATATTCCTGGAACGTTGTCCTTCTCATACGTATTTCTTTACTACCCACAGAGGGGACGAACAAGGACAGACAAACGGATTAAGTCGATTATATCGACCCCAGTGTGTAACTGGTACTTATTTAATCGACCCCGAAAGGATGAAAGATAAAGTTGACCTCGGCGGAATTTGAACTCAGAACGTAACGGCAGATGAAATACCGCAAAGCATTTCGCCCGGCGTGCTAACGTTTCTGCCAGCTCGCCGCCTTCTCATACGGAATTTGATCTCACGGTGGTTCGGTTGAAACCTTATTGCATCTATAACAATGTCTTACAGTCATAACTATTTTTATTAATTGTAATTGGTGAAAAGTAATGGTGATGGTCACAGATTTCCAACAAACCAGTTACCGTTTCTCAGTATTTGTTCTAATTCGGAGCAAATAACAGATAGCTTAACATACAAACACACACACACACAATTTTACTTTTGCATAGTTTCCGTTTATCAAATTCCTCTTGCTAGGCATCCGTCAATTTGAAGATATGACAGACGACGTTGGCCCAAAATTGTTGCGTTGTGTTGATCGAAACCCCAAAGCACGGTGGTTGCAAAGCTCACTTCTTAACCACACAGTAATGCCTGCAATGACGAACGTACCCATCGCTGTTGATCGATTACATTAAGCTTTCTCGTACAACCATCTGTTATGTAAGATGTAAACGCAAGTGTGTGGTATTTAAGCCTTCCTCAATGCAGGAAAATGTTGAGAATTCTAGATATCGAAACTAGTAAAGAAATTTATATCATTGGAAAAATACCCAACAAAGCAATCACAATCAAATTATTCCTTTCCGATGAACGGGTCTGTCCGAAACATTGAACTTCTTATATTCGCTTCGTCATAAAAATGTATTCTACTCTTTGTTGTTTCTGCGTTACTCTTTACCAACACAGATAAAGTATTTCTCCAGAATCAGTTTGATGAATTAAGTAGTAAATCATAAATATGTTGCTGTATCAGCAGTAGGACGAGGTGGCCGAGTGGTTAAGGCGATGGACTGCTAATCCATTGGGAATTTCCCGCGTGAGTTCGAATCTCATCCTCGTCGGTTTACATTTTACTTTTATCTCGCCAAGTGGTTAAAGTTACGTTCAATTACAAAGAAAATGCACGTGATACGCTGCCCAGCGCTAAACTCTGAGAAAGATGGATGGGAAACATTAGATAAGTACTGCACCAACATCTGAGAGCATCAGTTTATATTCGGTGTTAATGTTTTCCAATTGCTACAATAAGGCGGCGAGCTGGTAGAATCGTTAGCACGCCGGGAGAAATGCTTAGCGGTATTTCGTCTGCCGTTACGTTCTGAGTTCAAATTCCGCCGAGGTCGACTTTACTTTTCACCCTTTCGGGGTCGATAAATTAAGTAGCAGTTACGCACTGGGGTCACTGTAATCGACCTAATCCGTTTGTCAGTCCTTGTTTGTCCCCTCTGTGTTTAGCCCCTTGTGGGTAATAAAGAAATAGGTATTTCGTCTGCCGTTACGTTCTGAGTTCAAATTCCGCCGAGGTCGACTTTACTTTTCATCCTTTCGGGGTCGATAAATTAAGTAGCAGTTACGCACTGGGGTCAATGTAATCGACCTAATCCGTTTGTCAGTCCTTGTTTGTCCCCTCTGTGTTTAGCCCCTTGTGGGTAGTAAAGAAATATCATTTCGTTTGCCGTTACGTTCTGAGTTCAAATTCCACCGAGGTCGACTTTACATTCCATTCTTTCGGGGTCGATAAATTAAGTAGCAGTCACGCACTGGGGTCGATGTAATCGACTTAATCCGTTTGTCTGTCCTTGTTTGTCCCCTCTGTGTTTAGCCCCTTGTGGGCAGTAAAGAAATAGGTTTGCTAAAATTTGCAAACTCCACCTCCTTTGCATCATCTTTTGGGATGACACGCTTTTCTGCTGACGGCTGGATACATTATATGTGTTAAGCAACTTTAACGTTTGTATTTGATGCATTTTTATCGTTTTTCGAGCTCTAGAGGTATTGTCTATCCGCACTCAATTCTCCTCACATATTGTAGAATTTTCCCTTTTCTCATAAATTCAGCACTCAATAAAAGTTTACTAATTTATGAAGAGCAATTATTTTTTAAATGCGGGAAATATATATCTATGGACAAACAAACCTACATATTTATTTATTTTTTATTTTTATTTATTTTACTTGTTTCAGCCATTTGACTGCGTCCATACTGGAGCACCGCCTTTAGTCGAGCAAATCGACTCCAGGACTTTTTCTTTTGAAGCCTTGTACTTATTCCATAGATCTCTTTTGCTGAACCGCTAAGTTACGGGAACGTAAACACACCAGCATCGGTTGTCAAGCGATGTTGGGGGGAGGGGGACAAACACAGACACACAAACATATACACACACATACATAGATATATACATATATACGACGGGCTTCTTTCAGTTTCCGTCTACCAAATTCACTCACAAAGCTTTGGTTGGCCCGAAGCTATAGTAGAAGACACTTGCCCAAGACACTTACATATCTTTAATCTTTAATCCAGCTTTAATCCCTTTTCTGTCAACACTTCAAATGTAAAACTTCTTCCTTGAAGACGGAGGCTGGCATTACCCGATGATGGAATCAATTTACAATCATTATTTTGGACCACCAATCTCTCAGAAACTGCTGTTGGACTCGTAAAATTCATATTCAACCCCTTTAATTCTTGATATCATTTTTATTCTAAGTCGGACCTTTTTATATGTAAACATATGTACATTTTTTGAATTAATGTATTTGATACTTCTTTGTATATCAATTTGCCCCTGTATCTGTTCAAATTTAGGCCTCTTGAACACTACGAAGTGTATTCTATACAGAGAATATCTGTCTCTCATCTACAAACTATAAATTCATAAATGTGTTGGCTGATTTCGAAAGATGGAATAAAAGTAAAACGTAAACCGACGAGGATGAGATTCGAACTCACGCGGGAAATTCCCAATGGATTAGCAGTCCATCGCCTTAACCACTCGGCCACCTCGTCCTACTGCTAATACCGTAACATATTTATAATTTAGAGCCTTAATTCATCAAATTGATTCTGGAGAAATACGACTTTATCTGTGTTGGTAAATAGTAACGCAGAAACAACGAAGAATAGAATACTTTCTTTTATGTCGTAGCAAATTTAAGAAGTCCAATGTTTCGGACAGAACCGGTCATCGGGGAGGAATGATTCGATTGTGATTGCTTTGCTGAGTATTTTCTCAATGATGTAAAATGGTGTGCTGGTTTCGATATCTGGTATTTCTCATCATTTTCGTGCATCGAGAAAGGCTTGTGTACTATACGCTTTCGTTTTTACACCTTATATAACAGATGGTTATATAAGATAGCTTAATGTAATTGCTCAACAGTGATGGGCATGTTCGTAACAGAAGACTACGTTCTGAGTTCACATTCCGCCGAGGTCGACTTTGCCTTTCATCCTTTCGGGGTCGATTAAATAAGTACCAGTTACGCACTGGGGTCGATATAATCGACTTAATCCGTTTGTCTGTACTTGTTTGTCCCCTCTGTGTTTAGTCCCTTGTGGGTAGTAAAGAAATAGGTACTATTAGCGAATAGTGGTCCCGGTGCGCGCACACGCATAGTCGCGCATCCGCGCTAGCTAGTCGTGACTAGTCGATCCTACAACGACTACCTAGCAAAGTAAATAAAACACAAAAGCACAAAGTAAATAATTTTTTAAACAAAGTAAATAACATACAAAACCACAAAGTAAGGATCGACTACTCATGACAAGCTAATGCGGATGCGCGAGTACGCCATTGCGCGCACTGTTCGCTAGTAGTACCAGGCATGGCTGTGTGGTTAAGAAGTGCGTTCTATTTATTGTCATATATTCTTTTACTTGTTTCAGCCATTAGACTGCCGCCATGCTGGAGCACCGCATTAAAGAATTTTAATCAAATGAGTCGACCCATTTCTTATTTTTGAGTTTGGTATTTATTCTATCGTACTCTTTTTGCCGAACCGCTAGTTTACGGGTTCGTAAACACACCAGCACCGGTTGTCAGTTAGTAGTAAATTAGTATTCTAGTTACTGTTTTTCTAGAACGGTTGACCTTCACTACGGCTAGTGGAATCAACTCTCCTCTATTTATTTATCCCTTCTTTTTAGGTGGAGCTGGACACAGTCACCCCACCTCCACCCACAAAAACCGAGCTTTCGGAATTTTTTTTTCTCAACGGATTCCAAAGTTTTCGATGACGGAGAATCCGAATATGCAAAAAATCACGTTTTCAAAATTTTTAATTTGCCCCCACCCCATCAATTCTTAAAATTTTTAACTTCTTTAGGATTTTCTTTTTTCAATCTGCGTGGAAAAATACGGAGATTAACGATATGGGAAACAAAGAATTAATTCATTTCAAATTTTATATGAAAAACTCCAAATTTGATCCACACACCCTTCGCCACCCAGTAAAAAAGAGTGCGCGTGCAACAATCTCTACAGCTCATTGAAAATGAACGGCTGAAACAAGAGTTGTATATGTCGGTCTTGTTTTTTCGCTTTAAAGGTAAACGATTACAATAGAAGCAAACACAATACTCTTTTACTTGTTTCAGTCATTTGACTGTGGCCATGCTGGAGCACCGCCTTTAGTCGAGCAAATCAACCCCAGGACTTATTCTTTGTAAGCCTAGTACTTATTCTATCGGTCGCTTTTGCCGAACCGCTAAGTTACGGGGATGTAAACACACCAGCATCGGATCGGTTATCAAGCGATGTTGGGCGGGACACACACACACACATATATATATATACATATATATGAGGGGTTCTTTTAGTTTCCGTCTACCAAATCCACTCACAAGGCTTTTAGTTGGCCCGAGGCTATAGTGGGACGGAACCCGTAACCATGTGATTGGTAAGCAAGCTACTTACCACACAGCCACTCCTACGCCTATATTCTCCGTCGTCTATTAAAAACTTTAGCATACTTCCAAAATCGGATTTCATCCATGTTTATCCACGTGCGTCTATGTGTAGGTGTGTGTCAGCACGTAGCGACGGGGGTGGGGCTATGGGGTGCTCAGCACCCCCAGTTAGAATCTCAGCCCTCCACCCCAGTATTATAGATTTTGTTTTATCCACTATTGTCGCCACATTTTTACATTTTTCTCATAAGCAATATCTGAAGTCGCTAAAGATGCAATAAGTTGAATTTCTTTTGATTTAGTAGTTAGTGATATGAAAATGTGGGTAAATTGGAGCTAGTCCCCAAAATGTTTGTTGTAGCTGTAATTGTCGCAGAATCGGCTGCTGACCTGGTCATCAACTGTGGGTTGAATTAAGGAGTGGGTGATGCTGGGTCAGTTGTTGTTATTGTTGTTGTAGTGCTCGTGGTGGCGACGGTGATTGTCCTTGTTGCTGTTGTAAAGTATGTGAAGAATTGTTGCTGTATTTAGAGATTTATGGTAGTAAAATGCATCACTACACACGTATATATATATATGAACAGAGACGGACATTAAAAGGTCATTTTATTTCTACTCGTCAGAGAGGATTATTATTCGCGAAAAAGGAGAGAAAATTTTTGAAATTTCCCAAAATATACCTTAAGAAAGGATTTTTCAGGTGAGAACTTTCACTGGATAATTTTTCCTACTCTTTGAACAAAGTTTATACTGAAATTATTTTGTGTTTGAAGAAATTGAAAAAAAATTGCTTGAACCGAAATCTCTTTCGAGTTTAATTTAAAAATACATAAATTATAAGAAATTGTTACTCTTACTACGATATTCTATCTTAGAATTTATTATTACGAATATCAGTGCCCCAAAATAATGAATCACTACCGAAAAAGAAAACTGAAGCAATCATTGCTGAATTTCCAATCTGATTCGTCTAATAATGCTAAACAGAAGAGAATTGCAACCGAATTTCACAGCTCAAGGGAGGTCTTGCAAAGACTTTGACACCCTCATTGGATGATCTAGGACAGGTCGACTACCAACCAGTGCAGCCAGTTCTAGCAAAGTCTGATCTAAAAATTTATGGAAATTTATGGAAATTAGAGACGTGACTTCTATATACTGGTCGTCCATGGTTAGAGTATTCTCTTTCAAAGAAAGCTTTGTTTTGTTTTGCTTGTCGGCACTTTAATACTTCTGCTCAAGCTGATGCTTGTTTTATTAAAAATGGATATTCTAATTGGCATTATGCAAAAGAAAAAAACAAAGGTTTAAATAAGCACGCAAACTCTGCATCCCATAACCAAGCTATGATAACATGGAAGGAACGTCAACAGCGTTTATCCACAACAACATCCGTGTCTTCAATCTTTCAAAATGATCAGTTGAGCAAAAACCGTTATTATATCAGCTCCATTGTTGATATTGTTCATTTTCTTTGTGCAAACTATATGTGTGTGTGTACACAAACTCACACGGTAATTGTTCAGAATGGGAATTTAAAAAAAGTAAATAAAAATTTAGGGGGAAATAACAACAAAGGGAGATAAGTAGATTCTCATTCCTTATTTTTATATAATTTCAAATAAACATCGACCACAAGGCTGACAGTGTGTCTTAACAATTCGATAATTTCGTTTCGCATTGCTGCTGAGGTGTAGGTCGCATTTTTTGGAATCGTGCTGTAACATTCCATTAGCTTTGAGTCTTTCTCTAATGTGTACAGGAATAATTTCATAAAAAAGACCACAAGGCTACGTATCATCTTCCGAATAAAGATCCTGAAAAGCTTCATTTTCATTTCCTCGAGGAAATTTACTTTTTTAAATCCCCCATACTGAACACACACACACACACATATAGTTTAGCTGCAATCTGTGCTAAGTTTGAGATATAAGTGTTTAAGCCCTAAACAAATTGTGTTGTTGGTTGCAGGATACTAAAATACCGGTTATACAGTATATGTTTCAATGCACCTATTTATACTATATGGGGGATTTAATGAAAGTCAATCCAACTGTGACAATCCTGTCTTCTCTCTTTCTCAAGGCATTTCTTTGTTGTTTGTGCATTCCTATTTTCACCGCCATTTCTTCAGATTCTGCTATTCCACCATTTACACGAGAAATTGCCAAGATGTTCACGCTTGAGCATCGTGACGAGGTGGCCGACTGGTTAAGGCGATGGACTGCTAATCCATTGGGATTGCCTCGCGTGAGTTCGAATCTCACCCTCGTCGATAATGTGCATCATTTTTTTTTTTAATTCTGCTAAACAGGTAATGAATGAGGTTCTTTCTTTCTTTTCATTCCGGTCTTTGAAATTGATTGCATTCCACGTTGGCGCATGTCGCAAATAACGAAGGTCAAGAATGATGGCGAGAAACGTGAAACGTTTCCAACCATTACAGATACGGATAAAGGTCCCTATAATGTTAATGATGATGAAACCCACTCTGTAATATCTAGTGTGATGGAACGCGTCACTAATGATCACTGAAGACTGTCTAAATACTTGTAGTCAGCGTCGTTTAACTTAAGCTTGAACATCTCTTGTAGTCAATTGTAATCTCTTGGGTAGTCAAGTAATTCTTGTCATTGTAATCTCTTGTATTTGCTAATTAATTGTTTCGCTTTTCAATTTTTAAATCAATATCTAGGTTGGTTCTGTCGTGATTGATACCCAGTCATAAAATCGTTGTCGAGAATTGATAACATTCTTTCTTGGTGCATTTGACGAAAAACAAAGGCCATGAATGGTGGCGAGGAATTGTGAAACATTTGCAATTCTTAAAAATATGGAATAAAATATCACTACAATGTTAATGATTTTGAAGCCTACATGTTTTATATTTAGTATGGAGGGACGCGTAACCCATGATCCCTGCAGGCGGTCTGGTACTGGTGGTCAGTGCTGTTTAGCTTAAGCTTGAAAATCTCTTGTAACTAAGTGGTAAATTTCACTTCGTAACCACAAGGCTTCAGGTTCACTCCTACTTTATGATATATTGATTGGTTAAACGCTTTCTGCTTTAATTTCAAGTCAACCAAATCTTCATTAGGGAAATGAATTCGATAAACTGAAACTACGAGCATCCTCGTAGGAAGAAGACTATTCTTGAATGAAGACTTGGGCCAATGCCTTCTCACTCTCTCATTCTCTCTCCCATTCACCCTCATCTCCTCCCTCTCTCTCACGCTCTCTGTCTCTCTCTCTCTCTCTCATTCAGAGTGATATTTCTTTTCTTTTTCTATACAGTAAAATAAATCGTGACCTTGTGTTTCCGGATTTTCTCCACAAGAACATAATTTCGGTCCTATATGACCTACAAGTGACAGATCATTATGGTCTAAAACAACATGGTCCGTTAATTATCAGCAAAATCTTTGCTTATCAGTGTTCAGTATCTGGTATGTTTCATACGATGTTAAATCTAGTTGAGATAAGGGAGGATTAAAACTTGATAGCTTATCTATTGATGCTTCCTTATATTCTCTCTCGCATTCATTACGTTTTAGAATTGGTATATAATCTTAATCTTTTATTTATTTTCGTAATCCATTTTACGCAATTACTTCTAATTTCCATTAATACATGTACGATCAAGTATCCAAATCATAATTCCTTATATATATTTTAAGAAATATAAGGCTGCTTGCTGGCAGACACGTTAGCGCGCCGGACGGAATGCTTAGCGGTATTTCGTCTGTCGTTACGTTCTGAGTTCAAATTCCGCCGAGGTCGACTTTGCCTTTCATCCTTTCGGGGTCGATAAATAAAAGTACCAGATTCGCACTGGGGTCGATGTAATCGACTTAATCCCTTTGTCTGTCCTTGTTTGTCCTCTCTATGTATAGCCCCTTGTGGGCAATAAAGAAATATATATTTTAATAGATATTTACCTATTTTGAACGAATACTCTCAATCTGGTGCCTACAATCATTTCTTGATTAAAATATTTTTAGGTTCGATAATCTATCGATAAATAAGAAGTTAGTTCCTCATAGCAATTCTTTGTTTCTTATGAGTGTATTACTCTTTTTACTGACGTTTACCATGGCGCAGTTTTTGAGTCATCTGTTCCATGAATGAAAAAGGTAACTGGTGAAATTATTACCGGTGGGTGTATTGACGGAGTGGCCGAGTGGTTAAGGCGATGGACTGCTAATCCATTGGGTTATTCCCGCGTGAGTTCGAATCTCATCCTCGTCGTTTCCTTTTTTTAAAAAAAAGTTTTTAAATCTATATTTCAAGTCTGTTTTGCCATGCTGTTTAGCTAGAGCTTGAACATCTCTAGTAGCGAAGTGGCAAGGTTAATTTTGCAACTCCATAGTTCCATGTTCATTCCTACTACATATGTTGATTGGTCGAACGCTTTCTGCTTTAATTTCAAGTCAACCAAGTCCTTATTAAGGAAACATTCGAGAAACTATGAATTTTCTCGCATTATAAAGTCTTCTTGAATGAAGATTTGGCCCAACTCCATCCCTCATTCTCCCTCTTCTTCCCGCTCTTTCTCTCTCTCTCTCTCTCTCTCTCTGTGAAGGTTGTGAGTTCGAATCCCGGACCAGGCTGCGTGTTGTGTTCTTCAGCAAGACACTTCATTTCACGTTGCTCCAGTTCACTCAGCTGTAGAAATGAGTTGCGACGTCACAGGTGCCAAGCAGTATCGGCCCCTTTGCCTTTCCCTTGGATAATACTGGTGGCGTGGAGAAGGAAGCCCGGTAAGCATGGGCGACTGCTGACCTTCCATAAGCAACCTTGCCCGGATTTGTGCCTGGGAAGGTAACTTTCTAGGTACAATTCAGTCATGACCGAAGGGGGGTCTCAGCAGTGTTGTTATGTTCTGTTATTATTATTATTATTATTATTATTATTATTGTTTTTTGTACTTATATTCGTTTTTTTTTTTTTGTATTTATATTCGTGTAACATCGTCCGTTTTTCTGTCCTTGTTTTGTATACATTCGATCCTTTTTCCAAGAAATCTAATGCTCGTAGCTTAGTTTTTCCTTGGGGCTGGCCAGATTGGAGCAACCGCAAGATTAATCAGCCGAAAATACGAGGATGATCAGGTTCTTGACTGAAGATTAGAGGCTTCGAATGACCCGTCCGCGTTTTTTGTATCGTCTATTTGAATGTTTTGCGTTCTTGTCCCATTTTGTATTTATATATATATATACACATTTCGTTCAGAGTGGTAGTTTGTACACTGGAATGATCAGTGATGTTATATTTCCAGATATCCCCCACGAGAACATAAATCTGGTTATTTACGACCTGATCGTGATGAATTATATGCTTTAAAACAATATGGCCCGTTTATTGCCGGCAGAAACTATGTTCAACATTGTTCAGGAACTGATGGGTTTCATCCGTTGCTAAATCTGGTTCAGATAATGGAGAATTAAAGTCTGATAACTTACCTATTGATTCTTGGCAATATATTATCCACCGTAAGGCGGCCAGTTGGCAGAATCGTTAGCACTTCGAGAAAAATGTCGTGCAGCATTTCGTCCGTCTTTACGTTCTGGGTTTAGATGCGACGGGAGTCGACTTTGCCTTTCATCATTTCGGGGTCAGTAACATAGGTACCTGTTAAATACTGGGGTAGATGTCATAATTTTACTAATTAATGCATCATTAAAGTGTTAAAAAATTCTTTGGTGTTTGTGTCGACGAGGTGGCCGAGTGGTTAAGGCGATGGACTGCTAATCCATTGGGATGTTCCCGCGTGAGTTCGAATCTCATCCTCGTCGGTTTGCTATTTTTAAATCAATATTTTGACCTTGTTCTGTCATGAGTGACACCTAGCCGTAAGATCGTTGGCGAAAATTGATTGCATATCTGTTGGCGTATGTAGCAAGTAGCGAAGACCATAAATGTTGGCGAAAAACCGTGAAACATTTCCTACCCTTCCCGACAAGGAGAAATGTTCCATCTATGTTAAGGAGGATGAATTCAACTTTCTTTTTTATATCTAGTATGTTGGGATGCTTCGCCGATGAGTTCTGCCTGACACTAGTGGTCAATGCTGTTTAGCTTGAGCTTGAAATCTCTAGTAACGAAGTAGTAAAGTTCACTTTGTAACTACATGGTTCCAGGTTCATTCCTACCGAATGATATATTGATTGGTCGAACGCTTTCTGCCTTAATTTCCAGTCCACCAAATCCTTATGAAAGAAGTTTATTCGAGAAATTTCAACTACGAGCTATCTCGTAGGATGAAGGCTACCTATTCTTGAATGAAGATTTCACCCAACTCGCTCTCCCTTCCTCCCCCATACCCCTGTCTCCCTCTTCTTCCTTTCTCTCTCTCTCTCTTTCTCTGTCTATCTATCTATCTATCTATCTATCGTTCAGAGTGGTAGTTTGTACACTGGAATAAATAAAGAGGTTGTTTCCAGATATTCTCCACAAGAACATAAAGCTGATTCTACATGACCTTTTCGTGACAGATTATATACTTTAAAAACAGTATCTCCAGTTTATTGCTCGGAGAATCTTTGTTTAACAATATTCAGGCACTTATGTGTCTCATACGTTACTAAATCTGGTTGAAATAACGGGGGATTGAAATTTCATTGCTGACCTCTCGATTCTTTCCAATATATTATCCACAAATAGGCGACATGCTGGCAGAATCGTTAACACTTCGGGCACAATGTCAGGCGGTATTTCGTCCGTCCTTACGTTCTGGGTGTTGACATTCCCTTTCTGTAATCGACTTAGCCCCGCCACCGAAATTGTTGACCATACACCAAAATCGGAAACCTATATATTCTCCACTGTTGACAATGGTTTTACTAATTAATGTAGATTTTGTTCATATATTTATCTATTAATTCTTTTCGTAATCCATTTTAAGCAAGCTTTTCTCATTTTTATTAATATATGAACGATCGTTGATAAATATATTTTTTAGTAACATTTACCTATTTTAAACAAATACTCTCAATCTGTTCGTTACAAACTTTTCTTGATTAAAATAGTTTTAGGATCGATAAACTATCGACAAATAAAAAGTTAGTTTCTCATGGTAATTCTTTATCAGTGTATTACTTTTTTTTACTTACAGTTAAGCATAACGAATTTTTTAGGCGAATGAATGAAATATTAAATTAAGATATTACTTCAGGCTTACAGCGACGAGGTGGCCGAGTGGTTAAGGCGATGGACTGCTAATCCATTGGGATATTCCCGCGTGAGTTCGAATCTCATCCTCGTCGACCTGTGTATTTTTGGGGATTTTTAAAAAAATTTATAAATCAATATTTTGGATCTATTTTGTTATGAATGAGAACTGGCTGTAAAATCATATCCGAAAATTAATTGCATTCCATGTTGGCGTATGTGGCAAATAACGAAGATCATGAATGGTGGCGAGGTACTGTGAAACATTTCCAAACATTGCCGATATGGAGAAAATGTTCCAACTCTGTTAACGAGGGTGAAGTTGCTTTTTTTTTTTTTTAAATATCTAGAGTGGTGGGACGCGTAACCCACGACCTGTGCAGGATGTCTCATACTGGAGGTCAGTGCTGTTTAACTTGTGTTTGGACACTTCTAGTAGCAAAGTGGCAAAGTTCAATTTGTAACCACAAGGTTTCAGGTTCACTCCTACTTCATGGTATATTGATTGGTCAAGTGCTTTCTGCTTTAATTTCAAGTCAACCAAATCCTTATGAAGGAAATTCATTTGAAAAATTGCAACTACGAGCTTTCTCGTTGGATGAACACTACTTATTCTTGAATGAAGACTTGGCAGAACGTCCACTCACTCTCCCTCCCTCTTCCGTCTCTCCTCCCCTTTCTTCCTTTTCTCCCTCACTATGTATGTATGTATGTATCTCTCTCTATATATACTATCTATCTATCTATCTATCTATCTATCTATCTATCTATCTATCTATCTATCTATCTAATATATATATATATATATATATATATATATATATGTATGTATACATCCATATATATAATATAGAGAGAGAGATACATATATATATATATAGATATAATATATATATATGTATATATATATATATATTATACATACAATATATATATATATGTATCTCTCATATCTCTAATCTATCCTCTATCCTCTCTCTGTCTCTCTCTCTCTCTCTCTCTCTCCTCTGCTCTCTCTCTCTCTCTCCGCTCTCTCTCTCCTCTCTCTCTCTCTCTCTCTCTGCGAGGATGATCCGGTTCTTGACTGAAGATTGAAGGCTTCGAATGTCCCGTCCGTTTTTTTGTATCGTCTTCTAAATGTTTTACGTTCTTGTACCAGTTTGTATTTTTCTACATATAATATATACATATTATTATATATATAGAGAGAGAGAGGGGGGAGACATATATATATGGTATGTATGTATACACACACACACACATATATATATATATATATATATAAATATATATTATATATAATATATGTGGTGTATGTGTATGTGTATGTATATAGTGTGTGTGTGTGTGTGTGTGTGTGTGTGGTGTGTGTTGTGTGTGTTGGTGTGTGTGTGTGTGTGTATCGTTCAGTGTGGTAGTTTATGTATTGAAATAAATGATAGCGTTATATTTCCAGATATTTTCCACAAGAACATAAAACCGATTCCAAATTACTTTTTCACGACATATTAAATGCCTCATTTTTTACATTATTTACAATTGACGGATATTTGCCCTCATCTTGTTTGTTGTTAACACAACGTTTCGGCTGATATACCCTCCGGCCTTCATCAGGTGTCTTGAACTGAAAAAAATACCTGTTGAATATTAGAGTCCACCTAAACTGCTACCCTTGAACCAAAATCAGAAACCTATATATTTCCCACCCTTGACAATAATTTAACAAATTAATTATCTTGTAGTAGATTTGCAATATAGTGTTTATCAATATTTTTTTTTTTTTTGTAATCCATTTGATGCAAGTACATCTCATTTCCATTAATATACGTGTATGATCAAGTAACCAAATCATTGACACTTACATATATTTTAATAAACAATTACCTATTTTACCTGAATGCTCTAATTCTATTCCATACAGTCTTTTCTTGTTTAAAATAATTCTCTGTTCCATAAAATTCCAGTCAATAGAAAGTTAGAAATTTAGTTTCTCCAGGCAATTCATTGTTATTATTGTATTTCCATTTTTACTGACGCTTACTACAACGAAGTTTTTGACAGTCTTCCGTTCCACGACCGAAACAGTGAATTCTTAAGATATTTGGCCGGCGGACGTAGTGACGAGGTGGCTGAGTGTTTAAGGTGATGGACTGCTAATCCATTGGGATATTCCCGCGTGAGTCTGAATCCCATCCTCGTTGTTCTTTTTTTATTTTTAAATCAACATCTAG
The DNA here is from genome assembly GCF_006345805.1 of Octopus sinensis. NCBI lineage: Eukaryota > Metazoa > Mollusca > Cephalopoda > Octopoda > Octopodidae > Octopus > Octopus sinensis. Next base: position 67,271,817 of record NC_042999.1, on the reverse strand, counting down.
GGTTTGTTCTGTCATGATAAGACGCCTAGCTGTAGAATCGTTGCTGAAAATTAATTGCATTCCCTGTTGGTGCATGTCGCAAATGTCGAAGACCATGAATGGTGTCGAGAAACCGTGAAACATTTCAAATATGGAAAAAAAATGTCCCTACTTTGCTAATGATGATGAATTCTCCTCTTTTTGTATCTAATATGGCGGCACGCATCACCCTTGATCTCTGCAGGCTGTCTAGTAGTAATGGTCAGTGCTGTTTAGCTTGAGCTTCAGCATCTCTTGTAGCTGAGTGGTAAAGTTCACTGTGTAACTAATGGCTTCAGGCTCAAACTTACTTCAAGTCGACCAATTTCTTGTGAGGGAAATACATTTCTGTAGTGTGATGGAGGAAAAGGACAACAGAAAAAGAAGCAAACGGGAGAAAGAAATACAAAAGGCCTTACCTGTTGACCTCGGCAGAATGAGCGGTCACTCTCACGAATTAAACACGTCTAGGCTCTCTGCCGCCTGTGCTCGAACTGACCACACGTGCTTCCTGCCCACGCATGCCCCTGTGATTCTTCCGCTGGCCCCTGCAAGCCTTACTTCCGTCCACCTCATCCGCAATCCCCTCCACCAACACCACATAGCTCCATCATAGCCCATAACACTACTAACACCACAATTTCATTACTTGAAACCACGAGCAGTCTCGTTCGATGAAGACTATCTATTTTTCAATGAAGACCCAAAGCCTATTCACTCTCTCTCTCTCTCTCTCTCTCTCTCTCTCTCTCTCTCTCTCTCTCTCTCTCTCTCTCTTTCTCTTGTTCTGAGTGATAGTTCGTTTTACATTCAAATAAATAATACCATTGTTTCCGGATATTTTCCACAAGAACATAAATCTGGTTCTATCTGACCTGTTCGTGACAGGTTTAAAACAACATGGTCCGTTTATTGCCCACAGAATCTTTGTTTACCATTGTTCAGTATCTGGCTTGTTTCATACGTTGTTAAATTTAGTTGAGATAAAGGAGGATTAAAGTTTGATAACTTATCTATTGAGGCTTCCTTATATTCTCTCCGGTGTTCACTGTGTTTTATCAATTAATTTAGTTTAATCTTTATCTATCATTTCTTTTCCTAATCTATCTTATACAATTACTTCGTATTTCTATTAATATATGTACGATCAAGTATCCAAATCATTAATACTTATATATCTATATATATATAAACGGCAAAATGTGTGTGTGTGTGTGCGTGTCCTTTATACAAATTCACAATATTTCAGTTAGAGGGCTCGCACTTTCTATGGTCATCGAAAACCGTGCAAGGGTGGTCGTACACGTCTTTACATTTACCCAGTCACCCCGCAAGGCCATTTAAAAAATCAATAGAAGTGACATTTTTGTGAATTTTCTATCCAAAACCCGATCAAAATGCCTGAAACTTGATACGCCAATTGAATGCCAACTAGCTGTATGTGACTGGTCGGAGATTTGGACAGTACTCGCGTGTATGTGCGCACGCACGCACACGCAGCTGTATATGCTTGCACTAGCACTATAACCCAGCGTGCCGGGTCATAGTGCTAGTATATTAATAAATATTTACCTATTTTAAACGAATACTCTCAATCAGGTCGTTACAAACATTTATTTTTAGGTTCGATAAAATATCAATAAATATGAAGTTGCTTTCTCAAAGCAATTCTTTGCTTGTTATTAGTGTATTACTCTTTTTACTGACGCTTACCGTAACGAGGTTTTTGAGTTGTCTGTTCCACGAATGAAACACTAAAGTGTTAAAAAATTCCTTGGTGTTTGTGTCGACGAGGTGGCCGAGTGGTTAAGGCGATGGACTGCTAATCCATTGGGATATTCCCGCGTGAGTTCGAATCTCATCCTCGTCGGTTTGTTTTAAATTTTTAAATCAATATTTTGGCCTTGTTCTCTCACGTGTGACACATAGCTGTAAGATCGTTGGCGAAAATTGATTGCATTCCTGTTAGCGTATTTGGCAAATGACGAAGACCAGGAATAGCGGCGAGAAACTAGAAAACATTTCCAACCCTTGCTGGTATGGAGAAATATTTCAACTGCGATAACGTTTCAGCAGCCGTAAAAGACAAACGAACTCTAGTGGAAGGCTGCAATTTACAGTGTGATGTATGATTATACCTGTACCCGATCCGTTTTTCAGCGATAACCGGAAGTGGGTCAGGGGAAATCTTTAATGACCTCCCCCCACCACGCCGTACCTCTCATTTCCATGAAGCTGTGTATGATGAGGTATCCACATCATTGCTACTTAAGTATTCTGATGAATAATTTACCAATTTAAAGCGAAAACTCTTAATCTTTTACATACAATCTTTTCTTTTTTAAAACAATTCTTAATTCCATGAACTATCAATAAATAGAAAGTAAGTTTCTCAAGGCAATTCTTTATTATTACGTACTTTATTTACTATCTCTTACAGTAAATCCTTGGCGTTCTTCTCTTGCAGCAATTAGGTACTAAATTGCCAAAATATTAATTGACTAGCACTATAACCCGGCAACGTCGGGCCATAGTGCTAGTGCACGCATATACAGCTGCGTGCGTGCGCACATGCACGCGAGTACTGTCCAAATCCCCGACCAATCACATACAGCTAGCTGGCATTCAATTGGCGTATCAAATTTCGGGCATTTTGATTGGGTTTTGGATAGAAAATTCACAAAAAAGTCACTTCTGTTGATTTTTTAAATGGCTTTGCGGGGTGACTGGGGAAATGTAAAGATGTGCACGATCACCTTTGGACGGTTTTGAATGACCATAGAAAGTGCGAGCCCTCCAACTGAAAAATTGTGGGTTTGTACAAAGGACATGCACAGCAGACATTTTGCCGTTTATATATATAGAGAGATAATTGTAGAGATGAGGTGGCCGGGTAGTTAAGACGATAGACTGCTAATCCATTGTGATATCCCAACGTGAGTTCGAATCTCACCTTCGGAATGCTGCTTTAAAATTTTTTTAAAATCAATATTTAGGTTCGTTCTGTCGTTATTGATACTCAGCTGTAAAATCGTTCTCAAAAAATTGATTGCATTCCTTGTGGCAAATAGCGAAGGCCATGAATGGTGGTGAGAAACTGTGAAACATTTCCAATTCTTGCAAATAAATAAAAATGTTCCTACATTTTTAGCGATGATGAATACTTCTATATTATTCTTAGTATGACGGGACGCACCACAGGTGATCCCTGCAGGCTGTCTCATAGTGGTGGTCATGTGTCTAGCTTCAGCATGAACATCTTGTGTAGTTAAAGGTTAAGTTCTCTTTGTTACTAAATGGCTTTTGGTTCATACTTACTTCATGATACTTACTTATGATATATTGATTTCCTAAACGGTTGTTTCCTCAATTTCAAATCGATTAACACGTTGTGATAGGTTATCTGATAAGTTGAAACTACGGCCATACTCGTGAGATGAAGACTACCTGTTCTGGAATGGAGTCTTTACCCAATCACCTCTCTCTCCTTCTCTGTCTCTCCCTCCCTCGGTCGATCAATAAGAAGCTAGTTTCTCATGGCAACTCTTCGTTTATTATTAGTGTATTGCTCTTTTTGCCGACGCTTACCATAACGAACGTTTTGAGGCTTCTGTTCCACGCATGAAACAGTAAGTTGTTTAAATTTTGCTCGACCAATGTCATGACGAGGTGGCCGAGTGGTTAAGGCGATGGACTGCTAATCCATTGGGATATTCCCGCGTGAGTTCGAATCTCATCCTCGTCGGTCTGCTTTTTAATTTATAAATCAATGTTTAGGTCTGATCTGTCTTGATTGATTCATTGCGTCAGCCATGATTTCTGCAGGCTGTCCGATACTGCTGGTCATTTAGTACCGTTTAACTTAATCTTGAACATCTCTTGTTGATAAGTTCACTTTGTAACTACATGGCTCCTATCTCATGACATATTTATTGGCCAATCGTTTTCTACTATAATTTTAATTCAACCAAACCCTTGAATGAAGATTTTACCCAATATCCTCTCTCGCCCACTTTCTCTGAATATGTATGTATATATATGTATATATATATATATCACTCCCGCTCTATCTCGTTCAGAGTGATAGTGTTTTTTTACATTGGAATAAATAAGAGTCATTGTGTTTTCGGATACTCTCCACATGAAAATAACCCCGATTCTATATGACCCGTTCGTGACAGATGATAAGCTTTAAGACATTATGGGTAGATTATTTCCAGTAGAATTTTTGTTTAACATTGTTCAGGAACCGATGTATTTCTTATGTTGATAAATCTGGTTGAGACAATGGAAGATTAAAGTTTGATAGCTCATTTGTTGGTGCTTCTTCATACTGTCGCTGTTCACGGCGTTCAGTTTTGTTAATTAATTTAGTTTGTGATAAATTTGGTAAATTATCTTTGTCTTTTGTTTCTTTTCGTAAACCAGATAATTGTTACATATTTTTAATTTTGGAACTCCTCATTTCGCTTACCACGAATGAAACAGTAAATTGTTAAAATATTGGCCAGTATTTGTAGCGACGAGGTGGCCGAGTGGTTAAGGCGATGGACTGCTAATCCATTGGGATGTTCCCGCGTGAGTTCGAATCTCATCCTCGTCGGTTCTTTTATTAAATTTTTAAACCAATATTTAGATTTGGTCGATCCTTTTTGATATCCAACCGCAAAATCATTGTCGAAAGTCGATTGCGTTCCCTCTTGGTGCATGAGGCAAATAACGAAGTACTTGAATGGTGGCGAGAAACCGTGAAACATTTCCAGCTCTTACAAATATGGGAAAATGTTCCTACAATGATGTTGAAGTCTACGCTTTTTATATCTAGTGTGGCCGGACTAGTGGTCAGTGTTGTTTAGTTTAAGCTTGAACATCTCTAGAAGCTAAGTGGCTAAGAGCACTTTGTAAGTAAACGGCTTCAGGATTACTCCTACTTCGTGACATATTCATTAGTCAAACATCTACCGTAATTTCAAGTCGACCAAAGCCTTGGGAGGGAAATATATTTGATAGGTTGAAACTACGAGATAAAACTTACCTATCGTTGAATGAAAACTTGGCCCAATGTTCGCTAGCTCTTTCACTCCCACATCACTCTCCCATTCAGAGTGATAGTTCTTATATTGGAATAAATACCACCATTGTTTCTGGATATTCTCCGCAAGAACATAATGCTGATTCTATATCACCTTTCCATGACAGATTATCTGGTTTAAAACAATATGGCCAGTTTACTGTCAGCAGAATCTTTATTTAACATTGTTCCAACACATTTTCCAACAGAATTTCTCAACTCCCAAGATCCTCTAGGACTCCCTCCCCATGAACTTCGCTTAAAATCGGTTGCCCTATCATCCTCCTACGCAATCTAAATGCACCAAAACTAGGCAATAGAATTGCCTTGTGGTCAAACAAATGATGGACCACGTCATTGAATCCCAAATTATCACGGGACAAGGCAAAAACGATATCGTTTTCATTCCGAAAATTCTGCTAACCCCACCCTATGCAGAGACATCAGTTCCTTCTCAAACTCAGCTTCCCCATGACAATTAACAAAGCACAAGGTCTGTCGTTGAACGTTGTCGGATTGGACTTTTGAACGTCGTGCTTTTCAGATGGACAGTTCTACGTCAGTTGTTCCAGAGTTGTCCATCTGGACAGCTTATTCATCTATACTCCTGAAGGAAAAACTAAAACTGTCGTCTACAAAACAGCCCTAGAGTAGTTACTCCTCTACTGCAATCTTCACATCTACACCAAACTGTAGCCGTTAGTAATCAGACTTCCTGCAAGCATTTCATTGATATTTTGCTTCATTTCCATGATTGCTGTTAACAGTACATTACCTTCAATGACCCTTCTTACTTCACGCATGGTGTTCACTCATAAGCATGCCCTGGCATATATTTTTATACATAGCATTATTCTATTTGCGAGTTTGCTATAAACGTTTGCTTTTCTTTATCATACATGACTTTCATAGAAAAAAAAAAAAAAAAAAAGAAGCTTCAATGCGGTTGTGTCAGGCATTACGAGAAAAATAACTACATGATGCTTCAAGTAAGCTATAGAGATATAGGATCCCCAATGCCTACTGCAATTGCGATCTCATTTCATGGACTTTCATTTATTACCACCCGCCAAATTTGTATTCAAAAAATGTTATTCATTTCCTAAGTTGCTTAATACCATATAATAAATTCTATCGTGTCTGGGGAGAGTCATTTTCTTTTTGCGCCATATAATATAACACACTCACCGGTAAAATTTCCACTTATCTTTATTTTTATTGTCCTAAAATTTTCGTTGCGTCTTGCAACCTTTTCGAAAACTATTGAAAGGTTGCAAGATGCAACGAAAATTTTAGGACAATAAAAATAAGAAAAAAGTGGAAATTTTACCGGTGAGTGTGTTACATTATAAGAATCTTGCAAACCAAATCCAAAAACGAAACCATATAATAAATAAACTACTAACGAAAATGGTAATTATACATTTTATGCTTATCAACTTGAAACGGCTTTTAACTGCAGGCTAATTCAAATTAAACCGTCCACAGGAGTGCACCATTACAATAAAGTACACTGTACAAAGGACGATCTCTTTTACCGAGCCGCTAAGTTACGGAGACGCAAGCACACCAACATCGGTTGTCAAAGCGATGGAAGGACACAGACACACACATATATATACGACGGGCTTCTTTCAGTTTCCGTCTACCAAATCCACTCACTGAACCTGGAACTGTGTGGTTGAGAAGCAAGCTTCTTACCACACAACCATTCCTGCACCTATTTACCTATCTTTGATAAAAACTCGTAATCTATTAGATAGTCTTTTCTTGAAATAATTCTCGATTCCATTAACTATTAAGAAATAGGAAGCTGGTTTCTCTTGGCAATTCTTTGTCATAAGTGAGTTACTTTCTTACTGATGCTTATCATAAGGAATTTTCTGAGAGCCTTCCGTGCCACGAATGAAAATATAATACTATTAAAATATTCTTCACCACCAGTAGTGACGAGGTGGCCGAGTGGTTAAGGCGATGGACTGCTAATCCATTGGGATGTTCCCGCGTGAGTTCGAATATATATATATATATATGGCGTTATTGTCAAACGTCCCTTTTCCGTCAAATAATTTCAAAGGTATATAAAGAGATTCCTCCGATAAATGTTACTTGACCGAAATATTGAGTAAAAATTAAAAGCAAACCGACGAGGAGGCCACCTCGTCACTACGGGTGGTGAAGAACATTTTAATAGTATTATATTTTCATTCGTGGCACGGAAGGCTCTCAGAAAATTCCTTATGATAAGCATCAGTAAAAAGTAACTCACTTATGACAAGAAATATATATATATATATATATAATATTATATATATATTATATATATATCATCATCATCGTTTAACGTCCGTTCCCCATGCTAGCATGGGTTGGACGGTTCGACCGGGGATCTGGGAAGCCAGAAGGCTGCACCAGGCTCCAGTCTTATCTGGCAATGTTTCTACAGCTGGATGCCCTTCCTAACGCCAACCACTCCGTGAGTGTAGTGGGTGCTTTTTACGTGCCACCTGCACAGGTGCCAGGCGAGGTTGACAACGGCCACGGTCGGGTTGGTGTATTTTACGTGCCACCGGCACGGAAGCCAGTGGAGGCGGCGCTGGCATAGGCCACGTGTCGGATAGTGCTTTTTACGTACCACCAGACCAGGGATCCTGGCTGGTTCAATTCGATTTCGATTTCGCTTGCCCCAACATGTCTTCGCAAGCAAAGGGGGTTGGCATGGGTGCCTGTCGTCGGATGAGGTTCTATATCGACTTCGCTTGCCTCAACAGGTCTTTGTGTCCAAGGGAGGAAAGGCATGCATAAGTGGGCTGGACTCACTTGTCCTGCCTGGTCTTCTCACGTACAGCATATTTCCAAAGGTCTCGGTCGCTGGTCATTTCCTCAGTGAGACCTAAAGTTCGAAGGTTGTGCTTCACCACTTCGTCCCAAGTTTTCCTGGGTCTACCTCTTCCACGGGTTCCCTCCACTGCTAGGGATTGGCACTTTTTCACACACCTATCTTCATCCATTCTTGCCACATGACCATACCAGCGCAATCGTCTCTCTTGCACACCACAATTGATGCTTCTTAGGTACATTTCTCTCAAGGTACTAACGCTCTGTCGAGTATGTACACTGACATTACACATCCATCGGAGCATACTGGCTTCATTCCTCACAAGCTTACGCATGTCCTCAGCAATCACGGCCCATGTAGCATGGCTGTTCGTACACATGCATCATACAGTCTGCCTTTTACTCCGAGCGAGAGGCCTTTAGTCACCAGCAGAGGTAAGAGCTCCCTAAACTTTGCCCAGGCTATTCTTATTCTAGCAGTTACACTTTCAGCGCACCCACCCAAACTACTGAATTGGTCACCTAGATAACGGAAGCTATCAACTACTTCTAGTTTTTCCCCCTGGAAAGTGACGGAAAGTTGTTTTCTGCAGATTTTCGGAGGTTAATGCTCCCGAGCATCTGCCACATACAAAAACTATCTTCCCAGTTAGCCTACCTTTGACATTGCTGCACCTCTTATGTGTCCATAGCTTACACAGGGTACATCTTATAGAGTTTCTACCTACACCTTATCTACAGATCGAGCAGGGCCATCTTCCTGAAGACATTTGTGGATTGTCTACCTTCCTACTTATTACGACTTTGGTTTTAGCTAGATTGACTCTAAGGCCCCTCGATTCTAGACCCTCCTTCCACATCTGGAACTTCTCCTCCAGTTCTGATAGTGACTCAGCAATTAGAGCAAGGTCGTCAGCATAGAGGAGCTCCCAGGGGCAACCTGTCTTGAATTCCTCCGTAATTGCCTGGAGGACTATGATAAATAGGAGGGGGCTGAGTACTGAACCCTGGTAGACCCCAACCTCTACTTTGAATTCTTCTGTGTACATCTTGCCAACCCTAACCTTACTTACGGCATCTCTGTACATGGCTTGCACAGCCCTCACCAGCCATTCATCTATCCCTAGTTTCCTCATTGACCACCAGATAAGGGATCGGGGGACCCTATCAAAGGCTTTCTCCATGTCAACGAAAGCCAGGTACAGGGGCTTATCTTTGGCCAGGTATTTCTCCTGCAGCTGCCTTACCAGGAATATAGCATCAGTGGTACTTTTCCCTGGCACGAACCCAAACTGCATCTCATCTAAACTAACTCTCTCTCCAATTAGTTGGGCTATGACCCTCTCCGTAACCTTCATTACCTGATCCAACAGCTTGATACCTCTGTAATTATTTGTATCTAGGGCATCGCCTTTACCTTTGTAGCAGTTGACTGCTACACCAGTCATTGGGTATGACTCCCTCGTGTATCACCTGGTTGACTATACGGGTGACTAGGTTATAGCCGACACTGCCAGATATTTCGAGCATCTCTGCAGTAATTCCTGATGGGCCTGGGGCTTTCCCTGTCTTCATGCTTCTAATTGCTTTAACTACCAAAGAATTTTCAACTCGGATGGCTGGTCCCTCTGTTGGGTTGACATTCAGCAGACTCTCTTTATCCCATTCATTTTCTTTATTCAGCAACCTTTCATAGTGGCATCTCCAAAACTCTCTCTTTGCATCCTCATTTAGCGCAAGTGAACCATCATCCATGCGAACACACTTCTCTCCTACCACATCACGATTCTCTCTCACACACTGTCTTGCAACACGAAATACCTCAAGTCTTTCATCCTCACGGCTCAGAACATTGGCAAATTTTTTCTTATCCGCTTCCCCTCTGGCTAAATAAACCTGTCTCCTAGCTTCCCTTCTGGCTGTCTGATACAATTCCCTGCTACCACCGTTCTTCCAGTCCTTCCAAGCCTGTCTCTTTTGTCTAATAGCCCTGAATATATATATATAATTTATATAAATATAGAGGGCATTATTACACATAAATGCCTCACACTAAGAGGGACATAAGTCATTACTACCAAAATTTCACTAATCGTACATTTTTAAATGTCTTGTTCGAAAACTGCATAAGGTATGATTAGTGAAATTTTGGTAGTAATGACTTATGTCCCTCTTAATGTGAGGCATTTATGTGTAATAATGCCCTCTATACACTATAAATTAATATTTTCAAATTTTTTTCTCTTATGAGGTTTTTCACGCTAACTACCTGATAATTTCTTGTTAAGATTCCTTATTAAGAAGTTATCCTTAATTGTTAAATATATGTATATATATATATATATACTATCTGAAAACGAAGGCAAGATGATAACAGCTGGAATGCCTTGCCTATCTCCTTACTATTATGTATTTGACACTGTGCAGACGGCTGTATCCAGAAATCGCTTTACAACCATCAATTTTGCATCCCGTTACCAACGGTACGACATATCTTCAGCCAAGTCCCTTAAATCTCAAAGTCACACTCCACTGAACTGTAAGCAGGCTTCACAGCTTGTAGCTAAATTAACAAAATATGTACATCATTTTCATTCATTTCTTTTCAAACTTTTATTGAGAGGAATAGGCGTAGGAGTGGCTGTGTGGTAAGTAGCTTGCTTACCAACCACATGGTTCCGGGTTCAGTGTCTTCTACTACAGCCTCGGGCTTGTGAGTGGATTTGGTAGACGGAAACTGAAAGAAGCCCGTCGTATATATCATCATCATCATCGTTTAACGTCCGTTTTCCATACTAGCATGGGTTGGATGGTTCGACTGGGGTCTGGGAAGCCAGGAGGTTGCACCAGGCTCCAGTCTGATCTGGCAGTGTTTCTACAGCTGGATGCCCTTCCTAACGCCACCACTCCGTGAGTGTAGTGTGTGCTTTTTACATGCCACCGGCATGGAAGCCAGTCTCAAGGCAGCACAATATATGTGTGTATGTATATATATACATATCATCATTCATTCATCATCATTTAACGTCCGCTTTCCATGCTAGCATGGGTTGGACGGTTCAACTGGGGTCTGGGGAGCCCGAAGGCTGCACCAGGCCAGTCAGATCTGGCAGTGTTTCTACAGCTGGATGCCCTTCCTAACGCCAACCACTCCGAGAGTGTAGTGGGTGATTTTATGTGCCACCGACACAGGTGCCAGACGAGGCTGGCGAACGGCCACGCTCGGATGGTGTTTTTTATGTGCCACCGACACAGGTGCCAGACGAGGCTGGCGAACAGCCACGCTCGGATGGTGTTTTTTATGTGCCACCGACACAGGTGCCAGACGAGGCTGGCGAACGGCCACGCTCGGATGGTGTTTTTATGTGCCACCGACACAGGTGTGTGTGTGTGTATATCGACCTCAGGACTTATTCTTTGTAAGCCTAGTACTTATTCTATCAGTATCTTTTGCCAAACCGCTAAGTTATGGGGACGTAACCACACCAGCATTGGTAGTCAAGTGATGGTGGGGTGTCAAACAGACACCACTCTTATTTATAATATATATATACACGACGGGCTTCTTTCAGTTCCTGTCTACCAAATCCCCTCACAAGGTTTTGGTCAACCCAAGGCTATAGAAGATAATTACCCAAGGTGCCATGTATTGGGAGTGAACCCAGAGCAACGTGGTTAGTAAGCAAGCTACTCACCACACACACACTCCTGCACCTATAAATATATATATATGTGTGTGTGTAGGCACAATGGCCCAGTGGTTAGGGCAGTGGACTCGTAGTCGTAGGATCGCGGTTTTGATTCCCAGACTGGGCATTGTGAGTGTTTATTGAGCAAAAACATCTAAAACCCCACGAGGCTCCGGCAGGGGGTGGTGGCGATCCTTGCTGTACTCTTTTGCCACAACTTTCTCTCACTCTTTCTTTTGTTGGCCTGCCCGCTTAGCCAGCGGGATGGCGTCATTTGAAGGCTAAAACACTGCGAAGTGCATTGTGACCAGCGATGTGTAGCAACATCTGATAGCCTGGTCGGTGACGGTGATATATATAAATATATCTATATCTATCTATCTATCTCTATATATATATATATTTGTATATTGCAACAAATATCAAAAACAACAATAATGTTAACTATCAAATTGCAGAAGTAAAGTGTTGCATCTGTAACTACCAACAGTAGCTAAGTTGCTTCTCACATTATCTGTTATATATGTTTGTATATAATAATCAAGATAGATAAATCCAATGGCACCAGAGTTATCTCTTTTGGAAGATGAGGGGCAAGGACAAACAGAGAGATATGAATGACACACTGCCAATTATATTAATAGATTATCTTTTTAATTTAGTCTTTTTTTTTACAATAAAAATAAAGAAACAATTAAGTTGGAACCATATAAAAATGGTCAATAAAAGAGAGAAAAAAACAGGAAATTTTGGCAGTTTATGGTAGTGACCAGCACTGCTGGACTGAATAAAAGTGAAATAGAGTATTAGGAAAGAAAGCTAAAGCTACATGAGTGAGTGTTCTGCTCAAGTTTTTTCCTTGTAGTGTCTGTACTCGGGCTTCAGTTCCCACATGTTTTTGTGTGGGGCTTTCATGTTGTATGTACAAATCTCTTTCAGAATTTCCTTCAAGTAAATCTGGAGATAAAAAAAAGGGGGAAAAACCTATTAGATCAATAAACATCATTAAGAATGGCAAAGGGAGAAAAGGATCATGGTTATTATCATTGTTTTAATGTCCACTTATCCATGCTTCTTGCATGAATCAATTCATTGATGCAGATTTTCCATGGCATGGATGGATGCCTTCCCTGTCACCAACCCTCCCTTGTTTCCAAGCAAAGTAATATTTCCCCGTGCCCAGATGGTTTTTGCAGAAGACTAGGAATGAAAATCAACATTTATAGACAATGACACTTGATTTGAACCATCATGTGATGTCAAGAAAAGCAGACACATACACATATTGGCATTAGGAAGGGCATCCAACTGTAGAAAACCATGCCAAATCAGACTGGAGTCTGGTGCAGCCTTCCAGCTTACCAGCCCTAGTCAAACCATCCAACCCATGCCAGCAAGGACAATGGACATTAAATGATGATGATAACAATATATAATGTATGTGTGTGTGTCAGGTTTCCTTCAGTTTCTGTTTCTATCCACTCACAAAGCTTTGGTGAGCACAACACCATAACAGAAGATACTTGTCAAAAGTGCTGCACAATGGAACTGAACTCAAAATCAGATGGTTCTTAAATGAGTTTCTTAACTAGATCGCTATCATCATCATCATCACCATCATTTAATATCCATTTTCCATGCTGGATTGGGTTGGACAGCTTGACATAGATGACACTCTTCTTCGTTTGAGGAAGCCCTCATCCTTATCATTTAATGTCTGTTTTCCATGCTGGCATGGGTTGGATGGTCCCACAGCAACTGCCAAGTCAGAAGACTGCTCTGATCCTTGCTGTCTGCCTCTGCACGATTTCTATGACTCGACATCTTTCCTGATGCCAATCACTTTACAGTGTACTTGGGTGCTTTTTAAGTGTCACCAACAGCAGCAGTAAGGTCCTCAAATAACTTGAAAGATGAGAATCCTCAACTGAAGATGGGAGTTGTATTAATGAACAGATAAAAAGGTCTTGCACTAGAGCAGTGTTTCCTAACCGGGGATCTCCAGAATCCTAGGGTTCTGCAAAAGTTTCCTAGGGGTTTCATGAGGAAGAGTGAGATAAGCTAATGCTAATTTCATGATCGTAATAATATTATACATTCACAACATATTATTGGTTATTGTAATATAGACATCATCCTCTCTAACCCATTATGTTATCAAAAAAATATAACCACCACTGGGGATATATTTAGTGATGTCTGTAATTTATGGACACCCTACATATATATATGATATTTTCCACATGAACTAAGATAAAAAATATGAGAAAGATATGGTATATAATATCTTTTGTGCAGGGGTCCGTTGAGACATGTAGTATATTTTAAGGGTTATGTAAGGGTAAAATAGTTGAAAAACACTGCATTAGAGGATAAAAGAAAAACAAAGTCAATAGGATTTCTCTCTACAGACATGCCAGACTACATATTGTATGTGAAAGTGAGATGCTGCTGGAAGAGAAACACTAGCAAAGAATACAGATGACAGAAGGAAGAAGACTAAAATGTTACGTACAATGGGCTGTTTGGTAATACGGACCAAGTCTTTGACATTGTAGTACTGGTGCTGCTCAAATGCATTGAACAGCATATCGGTAACTTCATTCTTCTCCTTACGGATATTCTTGCCTTCAACTTTCTTTCGTTGCTCATGTTCTTTCTGTAAATGAATAAAATATTTGACCCAGTATTATCATCATTAAAATTTGACAGATAAAAGTAAAGAGCTGACTCAGAATGAGTGCCAACTCATCTCACACATGTCAGCAAGGAAAGCAAACATAAAAATTATGAATAATTAACACACATACACACATATATATATAATCATTTGTACTCTCTTACCATCTATAACATTGTAATCTCTTTCCCTCCTTCTCTAGCAATGTGTGTGCATGTGCAGGTGTGCACACACTATCTTAAAAAGAACTGATTAGCCATGCTAACTACCAAGAACAATGGCCAAAATCCATTCAAACAGCATAAATTACAAGCTCAGAAGAGGACACATATCTCTGATATAAGAAAGACAAGATGATTATATGGCCTTCATCATAAAGTTTTTGCAATCAAAACAACCCTGGCCAAACAGCAACAACTGCCCTTCCTAATACCAACTACTCCAAGAGTGTAATGGGTGCTTTTTATGTGCTACCGACACAGGTGCCATTTACACAACACCAGCAACAGCCACAGCTATGACTTCACAGGTTCCATTTACATGACACTGGCAATGGCCACAACTAGTTTCACTTGGCTTGACTGGTCTCCTCAAGCACAGCATATCACCATGGTCTCGGTCACTTGTCAGCACCTCCATGAGGCCCAACATTTGAACATCATGCTACCGGCAACAGCCACGATTACGATTTCACAGGTGCCCTTTGCAGAGATTATTGAAGCAAACTTTCTACAGCCAGCAGCTCTTCTTGTCACCAACCCTCATCGAATCCCAAGTAAGACAATATCTTCCCATGATGGGACATGTTCATGCAGAATACTAGAAGCGAACGATGCTGCTTGTATGACAGTGACAATCATTTTACGACTCTCACATGATGTCAAGACAAGCAGATACAAACATACATACACTCACACACACAAACACACATACATACACATATGAAGGGCTGCTTTCAGTTTCTGCCTACCAAATACACTTGTCCAAGGTGCCTTGCAGAGGGACTGAACTCACAACCATGTGGAAGGGAAGCAAACTATTTAGCACATGCACTTGTGTGAGTGTGTGTGTGCATATGTGTGTGTGTATGTATGTATATATACATATATATACCGGAGTAAGCACATAAATGTGAAACAAGGTGGAAAAAAGAGTACTCAAATACCGGAGGTAGAGTAATATGCTTTATTTAAAAGCAGCAGAAATATAACAAAAGCTGTTACTTGGAGTTTCACGTTCCCATTCGTTGAACAGTTTTGTTACCAAAACTGTCTGACGAACAGGAACATGAAACTCCGAGTAGCAGCTTTTGTTATATTTCTGCTGCTTTTAAATAAAGTATATATATATATAAATATATGTGTGTGGGTGTATGTATGTATATTGTATTATATATGGTAGATGAATTGATTTCAAATTTGGCATCCATAACCATCTGCTGTAACATACTAACACCTGTGCCTTTAGGCAAGTTAATACAAAGGAGAATATCAAATATTCTAGCAAAGTTTTTACGGCCAACTGTCGCTCTACATATGTGGTGGTAGCACAGAGATGGTAGTAGTAGTAGTAGTAATAGTCATAGATTGAATATTAATATAGTAGAATTGTTAGCAAAGTATTTTGTCCGACTTATATATATGTAGACACGCACACACACACTCTACGCTTCCTTTCTGTTTCAGACTTTAAATTACCATTTTCCGCTCAATTGTCAATGCTGCCAACCTTATGATACCATCATTAGGATTCATATTTCTTAAAGAAATTTAAATGTCAAAATTTTAAAAGCAGCGTTATTGTTTGGACGATGAAGCTGCGTTGAGAATGCGACATAAATGAAACCCACCGGTATCGTACGGGACCATATCTCCATGAAATTTCCACGTGAATGTAAAGAGATACTTTGTTGTTTGATGGAATAAACATCGTGTTTTTTTAATTGTTCTGTGACATTCATCATCATTTAACATCCGTTGTCCATGCTGGCATGGGTTGGATTGTTTGACAGGGCTGGCACACTGGAAGGCTGCACCAGGATCCAGTCTGATTTCGCATGGTTTCCTATGGCTGGATGCCCTTCCTAACACCAATCACCCCAAGAGTGTAATGGGTGCTTTTACGTACCATCGGCACAGGTGCCATTTGTGTGACTCTGGTATCTGCCACAACTACGAATTTTCTCAGCTTGATGGATCTTCTTCTCAAGTACAACATAATGCCAAAGATCTTGGTCATTGCCTCCATGAGGCCCAACACTCGAAAGGAGCTTAGCCACTTTGCCTCCATGAGGCCCAATGCACGAAAGGAACTCAGTCACCTCGCCTCCATGAGCTCCGCTTGAAAAGAACTCAGCCACCTAGCATCTGTGAGGCCCAACACTCAAACAAATTTTGCTGAGGTTGACACTGCCTTTCATTTTGTCAGGGTCAACAAAATAAGTACCAGTTTAGTATTGGGGTTGAAATAATTGACCAGCCCCTTCACCCAAAATTTCAAGTCTTGTTCCTATCATAGGAAAGATTAATAGCATATTATTAGCATACGCTTCATTAAACACAAAAGCATAAAAATTAAAAATATCGTTTGGTCCCAGGTCAGTTCCAACCAGACAGAGATGTAATTAAATCAAGCTATGTTCATCCCAAATTCTTTTATTTCCAGACACGGTATAACTAGGACCATATTATGAAATGTGTATGTGCGGTTTTTTTTTTAAGATAATAATGAATAATTTGGTGGACATTCATTAGCTATATTTTGGAAGTCAAATTACTACACAGAAGATACCCCATTAGCTAAACAATACAAGGTTAGTAGTGCAACAGCTAAAGTAAAATATCTACAGTGACTTTCTGAAGTCTGTTTACTGAAATGGATGAATATAATAGCACAAGATAGCAAAAAAAAAAAAACAATCTAAATGAGCCAATGAGAGGAATTTTTAAATTGTCGCAAAATCAGCTAGAAATAGGAGTCAAATCTAATCTCAGAGATGCTGTGAAGGTGATAGCTGTGGCCACACTTTGAGGACTAAAACATCAATTTGTTTTTTAAATGCCCTTGAAACTGCAATCATGTTTAAGGGAGGATACATTGGATTAGATAATGTACCCCTAGATACCCTGTCTGAACAAAATGAATGGCAAAAGGATGAGAGTCACCTGCAGGCAAGTTTGCTTGATTAGATAATTACTTTGCTGGTGTTTATTTAATATGGTTTCAAATTTTGGCACAAGGCCAGTAAATTCAGGGGAGGGGCCAAGTCAATTAAATTGACACCAGTGTTCGACCGGTACTTATTTTACCCACCCCAGAAAGATGAAAGGTAAAGTTGACCTTGGAGGAATTTGAACTCAGAATATAAAAGTCAGGTGAAATGCAACTAAATATTTTGTCCAATGTGTTAACTATTCTGCCAGCTCGCCGCCTTATATTTGATTAATTAGCCAGCAGAAATGAAGCAGTTGATACATAAGCTAAGACATGACTGTGGTTAAGAAACTTGCTTTGCAAGCATGTAGTTTTAAGTTCAATCCCACTGTGCAGTAGCTTGGGTATGTTTCTTCTACTATAACTCCAGGCTGACCAATAAATTGAGTTGAGAAACAAACTTCCCCAACAGCGATACTTGCACTTACATGTGTGTGTGTGTGTGTGTGCATATCATTATTTCTGTTTTCCCCCACCTTACTGCTTGACAAACGGTGTTGGTTTGTTTACTTCTGCATAACTTAGTCTTTCAGAAAAAGAAATTAAATCAATAAGAACCAGACTTGAAAGAAAAATAAATACAGGCGCAGGGGTGGATGTATGGTAAGTAGCTTGCTTACCAACCACATGGTTCCGAGCTCATTCCCACTGCGTGGCACCTTGGGCAAGTGTCTTCTACTATAGCCTCGGGCCGACCAAAGCCTTGAGTGGATTTGGTAAACGGAAACTGAAAGAAGCCTGCCGTATGTATGTATGTATATTCAATATGTGACTGTGTGTGTATCGTTGGCAATTTTCTTTTTCCTCCGTCTTCCCTTCCTTGGATCTTTCCTTTTCCTATGTTTCTGACAAAGAGCTCTGCTCGAAACGTTAAATCCTCCTTCTTTCTTTCCTTTCCTGAATGTCCAATAACACTATGCTTGTTCCACGTCCATGCGTTGTTGTGTTTTCTCTTTGTGTTTTCATGTTTGGATTAACTTTATGTGTATATATGTTTGTCCCCCAACATCGCTCGACAACCGATGTTGGTGTGTTTACGTCCCCGTAACTTAGCGGTTCAGCAAAAGAGACTGATAGAATAAGTACCAGGTTTCCACAGAATAAGTCCTGGGGTCGATTTGCACAACTAAAGGCGGTGCTCCAGCATGGCTGCAGTCAAATGAGTGAAACAGGTAAAAGCGTAAAAGGGTAAAGAGTATGTGCTGGGATTGATTTGTTCAACCGAAACCTTTCAAGAGAGTGCCTCGGCAGAGCCACAATCCAATGAGGAACAAGCAACAGAGAAAGATATGTTGCAGTGTGCCTCACAGACACAAGAAACTGAGAAACAGCTCATGTCTATGACAGAATGGAAGATTACTAAAGGTTTTGTCTACAGAGCAATTAGAGTTCAGAACAACTAAGTCAGTGAAAACACTCATCAATTATAGAGTGTTCCTGCTTACAACAGTGCAATTGTATCTTTCTACTGTAGCAGTCTATATTGAGCAGAACAAGCCAATAACATAACCTCTACATGGTTACTCGACCTGTTAGAAATACCAGCTAAGTCTCTTTGAAATCTCAATCTCTACCATATTTTCATAAAAATGGAAGAATATGCAATCATCATTAATCTTTTATTGTTTGCTTTCTCCATACTCATATAGGCTGGATGGAATTTATCAAGGTAAATTTTCTATGGCTGGATGCCCTTCCAGTTGTCAACCCTCACCTGTTTCCAAGAAGGACAATATTTCCCCATGACCGGACATGTTTTCACAGAAAATAGCATAACTGTGACACTCATGTACAACCATTATGCAATGTCAAGGCAAGGAGACTGTAACACACACACACACACACACACACATATACAAAAATATTCTTACAGTTTCCATCTACCAAATCCACACACAAGGCTTTGGTCGACCCAGTAAAAGACATTTGACCAAGGTGCCACACAGTGGGACTGAACCTGAAACCATGTGGTTTGGAAGCAAACTTCTTACCACACAGCCAAGCCGAATACAATATAAATAGACAGGAGGGTCATGGCTGAAATACCTTGATCATAAGCCTGTTAGATCAATCAGAGCTGACCTCGAGGCCTGTCAACACCAACAACATATGTCAGAAGTGGATTATTCCTTTGACAGCTAAGGTGTCTTTGTTGAGATGATTGTGCAGTACCAATGACATGCAACACACATACAAGCTGTCGATTCTTTTAGCTGCTAGACTGACATCTCAAACTGACAGCTGCAGATGTTTTATAGATGAGATGAATTATTTGCTTCACCCACAAACTCAAAACACACAAATACATCTGCATACATATGCACACACATGACTATAAAATCATCACACAACCGTAAACCATACAAATTTCATTCAATTTGTCTACACTTAAAAACAAACAACAGCTGAGCTTAACTTTGCAATGTTTTCTGAGGTGATGGCACTGGGCCACTAACTACATGGATGTAAGGCTTAAGATCTTATTCCAGCATTTGCATTGTTGCATCCGAGAAATGCAAGTAAATGCATACGAATAACACAGCTTGTAGAGATTAATTAAAATTTTAAAAATTCTTTAAAGCACAGAAAAGAAAAACAGGTTCTGCTACTACTTCATGGTTGGCTAGTTTATACAGTAGGAAGGAAGGGCATCCAACTATAGAAACAAAGGATTTAAAACAAACAAATAAATAGAAAAAACACAATAAAACTCCACCCATACAAGTGTGACAAAAAACAAACAAATAAAATTTTTAAAAACCCACAAAATCTAAAGAAAAAAAACAACAATAAAATAAGTTTCTTACCATGAACGAGTGCTCTGTTACTGGTCTATAGTTGTTAACCACCATATCCAGCTGTTTCACTTGACGTGCTGGTTTATTCTTTGAGACAAGCTGTAAACTGTTTAAACAGAAACATTTTATTCTAGTTTCCTGCATGTGTACAAAGGTGAACAAAGATGAAGTTAATAGGGGAAATGTTTTGTCTTCAGTCTATAATACCCGTCACGTTTCAAATTCCTGGGGAAGACGGTCAAGTAAATTACAGCTCGTGTGACTTCACTTCAATCTCTCTTTAAAACTGCAGTCTGCAGTTATGCCCAAACAACTCTTCTTTATGTGAAATATGTTGTCAAAAGTTCTAGTGTATATTAATTTAAATTCATGTGACTGTTTTAGTTAATTATGAATAGAGTCGATAACTTATGACTAGACATATTTTTAAGGATGCAATGAGGGGTTGTGACATTCATGTCTACCCTGAAAGCATTAACCATACAAAAATGACTTCGAAATAGAAAATTAAAATGCAAAGCTGCCTCTTTATTTCAACTTGACCAAAGATTATCTTTTGCTCTAATCTCAACTTGATCAAAGCTTATCTTTTGCACTAATCTCAACTTGACCAAAGATTATCTCTTGCTCTAATCTCAACTTGACCAAAGATTATCTCTTGCTCTAATCTCAACTTGACCAAAGATTATCTCTTGCTCTAATCTCAACTTGACAAAAGCTTATCTTTTGCACTAATCTCAACTTGAACAAAGTTTTTCTCTTGCTCTAATCTCAACTTGATCAAAGCTTATCTTTTGCACTAATCTCAACTTGAACAAAGTTTTTCTCTTGCCTCAATCTCAACTTGATCAAAGCTAGTCTCTTTCCCTGGTCTTAACTTGATCAGAGTTTGCTCTGTTGCCACCTAGTTCAAAGCTTGCCTCAGGCTTTAATCTTGGCATGTTAAAAGCTTTTTCATTGAATGGAACCTAATGAGATTGTAGGGTGAAAGGACTAGACTATTGATCACAAAGTAGTCATGGATTCAAATTTCACTCCATTCATCCTATTACTACTGCTGTTGAGATGAAGTAGTAAAGATGATGATTTGGTAAAGTTTCAGATTAAATTATTCAACACAATAAAATCTATAAGAACATTATAGAATTCTGTACTGAATCATGTATGCAATGAAACCCTTAATCAATTAAAATTCCCCTCTTAGTCGCAGAAAAAAAAAAAAATCTAGTAGTTAATTGTGAGTGATACTCAGAGTAAAAGGGAGAAAATTTCAAGAAGTTGAGAATTAAATTCACAAAATTAAGTAGGGGGAAAAAATCTGATATTTGAGAACTGAAAATTTTTGCAAGCATCTTCAATACATAATCTCTTAGCTTATTTATGTAAGTTTCTGAAGGTGTATAGCTTTGTGGTTAGGGTATCCAGCTCATGATCATAAAGGTTGTGAGTTCAATTCCTGGCAGTCCATTATGTCCTTGAGCACAGGGCCGGCCTTAGGAAGTGTGGGGCCCAATTGGGTGACGTGAGGGGGTGAATTTCCGAAGTCCACTCTACCCCACCCTGCTCCGATTTCTGTTGAAAAAATTATTTGCAGCATATTAGGAGATTAGATTAGTTGATAGCACAAGGAAAAAAAAAAATGAGGAAAAAGCATTATTTTCCACTGAAATTGAGTTGGGTGTTAAACTATAAATTTACCAAAAATTTTCACCATCAGTAAGCGAAACCACATCTAAACTACACTACACCTTTTAAAAATATTCTGGCAAAAATTGAAAAGAAATTTAACAAGATCCCAAAGAAACGCTTATCTGTTGCAGGATGTTAAGCTAAAAGAGATATACATAAAAAGCAAATTAATAATTCATCATACACTTAAACAATCACATACATACTCTCTCACACACACAATATTTTACTCCAACATACCCATAAACACTCCCAAATATTCACATACATACATGCATACATACAACTGACCCTTACACTAAAAATACGAGCAAGGCTGACCCAGGCAATTTTGCATGAATGGGTTTATCTTTTGGTATCTTGCATCACTAAAGTGTAAAAAGTATGTTTTTTTAAAGAGCATTTCTATATAGATTTTTTTAAACTTCAGGGAGACCACCATCATAAAATTTCATAGTATAGGATGTGGCCTCCTTGAGTGTGGGGCCCGATTGGGAGCAATCGATCCAATTGGTTTAAGGCCAACCCTGCTTGAGCAAGACACTTTATTTCATATTGCTCGAGTCCACTCAGCTGGCAAAAATGAGTTGTACTCATAATTTAAAGGACCATTCTGTGTTACACTGAAGCTTCCTAAGAACTACGTTAAGAGTACGTGTGTCTGTGGAGCACTTGGGAATTTGCATCTTAATTTCGCAAACCAACATAGGAGTGGCTGTGTGGTAAGTAGCTTGCTTACCAACTACATGGTTCCGGGCTCAGTCCCGATGCATGGCACCTTGGTCAAGTATCTTCTACTATAGCCTAGGGCTGACCAAAGCCTTGTGAGTGGATTTGGTAGATAGAAACTGAAAAGAGCCCGTCGTACATATATATATATGTACGTGTGTGTATATGTTTGTCCCCCCCCCCAACATTGCTTAACAGATGCTGGTGTGTTTATGTTCCCGTAACTTAGTGGTTCAGCAAAAGAGACCGATAGATTAAGTACTAGGCTTCCAAAGAATAAGTCCTGAGATCACCATTTCTTTTGAATAACATCTGAAAATGTGACCCACGGGTCACATTCAATCTTTCTCTTCGTCCCCACTACGAGTTAGGTAAATATGTGATATGGGATATCACCATTTCTTTTGAATAACATCTGAAAAAGTGACCCACAGGTCACATTCAATCTTTCAGTTCCACCCTACTACGACCCAATGTCTTTTCACAGGATGAAATAGATATTGAACCTGGAACCAACCGTTTCAGTTTCATGTATGTGTCATTGGCCACAGGTCGACATTCTGCACGTTGGATCACTTTGCCCTCGATTGCAAGTTTGTCTGAAAATAAAGAAATGAAACACAAGATAGTCAAATAGAACGTCTACAAATCAACCAAATTTCCTCTACAAATACAACAATAAGAAGTCCTTACTCATCATCATCATTATTATTATTATTATTATTATTACTTTAGCATCCACTTTTTTATGCCTGAATGGGTCAGGTGGAGCTTATTAAAGAAGACTGTATGGCTGGATACTCTTCGTGTTACCAATTCTCAATAGTTTCCAAATAAATAAACATTTCTTCATGACCGAACATGTTTTCACAGAACATTGCTCGTACGTCAGTGGTAACCATTTACAACAATCATGCAATTTAAAGACAAAGAGATACAACACACGCACATGATAGGCTTCTTTCAGTTTTCATCTGCCAAATCCACTTTCAAGGCTTTGGTTGGCCTAGGGCTATAGGAGATGACACTTGCTCAAAGTGCCATACATTGGGACTGAACCTGTGGTTGAAATGTGGCCGAGAAGAACTTCTGAATCACACACCCATGCCTGCACCTTCAGAATATATTAGAATTTGTTGGCAATGGTTGGTTTCCAACTGAACTTAGCAATCATGTCCAACTAGCTGATGCCAAAGGAGAGCATATAGAAATAGCAATTAAACCTCACACTTTTGCTTTAAAAACAAAACGATGGAAACTTTGGATAATATATTTCCACATATAATGTCTGAAAAAAAAAATGGTCACTACTGGAGTGACTTTGAGGACAGGCCTGCTCAATCAGAGATGGCCTAAAACTGAACAACAACAACAATTTGCCCTTTTGATCATACTACTCAGCCCCGGGATTCAGTAGACAGGAATTGAAAGATCATCCTCCATTACTAAACCAAACTATCTCTCTTGTCATGCACTATGTTTACCCCACCCTGCTGTTCCTGCAGCCTACCTGACCTTGTCATCTCTCTCACTCACCCTCTCCCTATCAACTGTTTCATCATTACTGTCATGCCGTTCCCCGACCCTCTTCTGCATCCCTCTATCTTCCCCAACTCATGACTCATCACCTTTCAACAACACCTAATTTTTATAATTGCAAGCTGCCTCTCCATCCTCACACAATCTTGCAATCCCACCTCCACCCAATTCTATTCGCCTCATGCGTTGAGGGGCCAGCTGGACATCTCATTGCCACTATCTCTTTACAGCTCTTACTCGTCATTCTGTCCTTTCCTTACTAAATGTGAGAAGCCATACAACTTTTCTACAAGAACCTGCTCTTCCACCTCCTCTCATACTTTTAACCCCCTCATGATCATCATCATTTACTGCCCATTCTCCATGCTGGCACTCACCATCTACTGTATTCCTCTCTCCTTCAACTCCCAATCTCTCCTTTTAGATCTTGTCCCCACAACATATCCTCCTAACAAACCTAGTCTTCCACCTCCCAATCTTGCATACTTACCCACTTGCTCACCCCATCCAATCCTTGGTTCCACTTATGTACATGTCCCTCATCTCTATCCTACTGAAATAGCCATGTATCTTCTTCATTGCAAAATGTCTCTTTCTGTTCCTTCTACTCATACTCCTCTCCTCTGGCACAAAATCACCTCCCTTAGTACTACTCCCTCATTCACTGAAGGGGTCTTGCCTTGTAAATTTAATGATTTCACTGTTGCTGGTGCCACATAAAAAGTACCCAGGACACTCTGTAAAATGGTTGGCATTAGAAAGGGCATCGAGCCGTAAAAAGCATGCCAAGCAATGAGCAAAGCTTGGCGCAGTCTTCAGACTTGCTAACTCATACAGTTCTATATTTAAGAGATGAGGAACTATGTATATTATTTACATTCGACAGATATTTGTCCTCATTTTGTTTGTTGTTAACACGTTTCGGCTGATATACCCTCCAGCCTCTGTGTTAACAACAAACAAGATGAGGACAAATATCCGCCGAATGTAATTAATGTAAATAATTGCCAACTCATGTCCTGTGAAACTGTCCAACCCATGGCATCATGGAAAACAGACATATGATGATGATGACAATGGTATATATTTTGACAAGCTCCTGCAATACCAGTCAACCAAATTCACTCATAAGGCATTGGTCAGTATGGAACCAGCTAGAGGAAGACACTTAACCAAGATACCATGCAGTGGGATGATACCAAAAACAAAGTAGTTGCAACCACACCACACAGGCATGCCTACACCACTATACACACACATATAAGCTTCATTGAAAAGGTCTAATAAGACAGAAACATAGCCACTGTTTTCACCAGTTCGTTTTAAGGATCAGATCCACTCCAATCTCAACTACCCTAAAATTTTATCCGATTGATATCGGAGTTGTCTCTCTTGTTTGTTGCTTTTAGCTTTTAAACATTCCTAGAGGAAGGTTTTCCCAATAAATTGTGTAGATAATTTTGATTAACAGGAGCTTTCCTCAAGTGAAACCGTCTAACCCATGCTAGCATGGACGTCAGACGTTAAACGATGATGATGATGATGAGCTTTCATTCACAATATTTATATGAAATCCTTCTGTATTTGTATTTAACTTTTTTATATTGTCTCTTTTAATCAGGGAAGAAGGCATCGTCCATGACCCGTTTAAAAAACCAACAGGACTGGTTGGTGGTAAGGAAACCTGAAAACCTGGCTCGTATGCTTCCAGCACAGTAGATTCCATCCACTAAAGGCGTTGAAGCCATAAGGTGGAAGTGTTACACCAGATAACTAATGAAATCTACCATTCACGTGGGGTGAGGTTGAATTTGAACTCAAAACGCAAATACTGCGATGCATCCATTCCAACGTTCATATCGTTCAACGGCTCTTCATCGATACATTTTATCAACCCTTTCGATAAAAGTCAAACTATTCCATTCAGTATTTTCTCCGTCGTAGTGTTATAACAAATCGCTGTGGTGAAGAGTTATCTCCCTTGACATACGATTACATTAAAAAATAAAAAATAACACCTGTCATCCGAAGTTAAAAGTTCGTTTCACTTCAGCTATTTCATTGATGCTTTAGGAAGAAGTATGACCACCACAACTTCGTGCATCTCTTCATACATAATGGCTTTGTATGATTATGTTAAAAAGGTTCTTAGTGGGAAATTACTTTCAACGGGAAGAAGAATTCGCAGGCTTGATTAAAATGTGAAAATATGAAAGATGAGTTGGTAATTTTTAAATTTTATCTATTTCAAACATTAGAATGACTGGGGCACATTTTGAAGGGTTATGTCGAACAAATCGACACCAGTA
The DNA here is from genome assembly GCF_006345805.1 of Octopus sinensis. NCBI lineage: Eukaryota > Metazoa > Mollusca > Cephalopoda > Octopoda > Octopodidae > Octopus > Octopus sinensis. The sequence continues at coordinate 67,245,244 of NC_042999.1, read as the reverse complement.
CTTGTTTCGAAATGTTTGGTACTTATGCTATTCGTTTACTATTCTATATTTTTGGGATGAGGAATTATGTACCGAGGTCGTCACCAGTGCCGCTGGACTGGCTCCTGTGCAGGTGACACATAAAAAAGCACTATTTGGGCGTGGCCGTTGCCAGTATCACCAAACTGGCCCTCGTACCGGTGGCACGTAAAAGCACCCACTACACTCACGGTGTGGTCGGCGTTAGGAAGAGCATTCAGCTGTAGAAACTCTGCCAGATCAGATTGGAGTCTGGTTCACCAAATTGTACAACCCATGCTAGCATGGAAAGTGGACGTTAAATGATGATGATGATTTACGATGGATGGATGGGTATCCTCATCTTGTTTGCTGTTATCACCTATCCGTCCATTGTAAATTATGTCCTATTCGTTTGTTTAACCAAATTGATGTGTAAGCAACCCAACCCAACACCAGTTGTCATGCAGCGGAGAGGGGACAAACACAAACACGGCTTCCATACACTTTCTACCTACCAAACTCATTCACAAAGGGACAATGGGACTGAACCTGAAACTACAGAGTTGCAAAGCAACCTTCTTAACTACATAACCTTCTTAACTACAATGTAGAAACATTGCCAGATAAGACTGGAGCCTGGTGCAGCCTTCTGGCTTCCCAGATCCCCGGTCGAACCGTCCAACCCATGCTAGCATGGAGAACGGACGTTAAACGATGATGATGATGATGATAACCATGCCCGTTTCAGCAGCTGACCCATTTCTGATATTTTCATTTGGCCTAATATTCAAGCATACATATCTACACTTTTGATCATCATCATGCATCCTATTCATGGATCTACAAATACTTCCATACCGAATTCAAATTGGGGAACTTAATTTGTAAAGAAGTAATAATGATACCACCTGATGATGGCCGGTTCATCAAGCTAAAAAACTGTACTCTGCAGAGCAGAATCTTTCCAAAAAGTACGTCTAAGATGTATATACTTTACCAACGTCACCGATTGTTACCAACATCGCCTTACTGGCACCTGTGCTGGTGGCATGTGTAAAAAGATTCATGCGAGGTCATTGCCAATACTGCCTGACCGGCCCCTGTGCCGGTGGCACATAAAAAGCACCCACTACATTCTCGGAGTGGTTGGAGTTAGGAAGGCCATGCAGCTGTAGAACCTCTGCCAAACCAAGATTGGAGCCTGGTGCAGCCATCTGGTTCGCCAGCCCTCAGTCAAAATCGTCCAACCCATGCTAGCATGGAAAGCAGACTTTAAACGACAACGATGATGATAATTCACAAGCATCTATCGTTAACATCCATTTTCCATGCTGGCAAAGGTTCGACAGTTTGATAGGAGCTCACAAGCCAGAGGACTGCACCAGTACTGGTGAGGTCTGTTTGGCATAGATCTTGCAGCTGAACGCCCTCCCTAATGCCAACCACTTTACATAGTGATCTGGGGGCTTTTTACATGACACCAGCACTGGTGAGGTGGAATAATAGCTGATGAGGTCCTATCATATAATCCCATGGCAACATCAGGCCATATCTGACTACTACATTTAATTTCAAAAGAATTATCATAACATAGCAAAGGTCTCATATCTGAATCATTAATTGACCACAAAGGTCCAGTCCTTGTTGGAGTGTGTTGGCTATGTGCTTCAATGACCCAGATGGTGCAAGTTACCAGTAGTGCCTGCCATGCAGGAAGGTCAAAAGATAGACAAAGCTAATAAGGACCACCTCTTCCCTGGCATAATGATAGGTTTGTGTACAGCTAACACTCCTACCTAGAAAAGAAGCATCAATGACAATTCTAAAGCAACAAAACCTAGGAAAGGATAGCCCAGAGTTGAACAAAGTGGAAAAAATTTATCATTGGCCAACGCTTCATAGAGAGCAAAGGGCATAAATAACTAAGAATCCTCATCATCATTATCATTTAGTATCTGCTTTCCATGCAGGCATGGGTTAGATGGTTTAACTGCATGTATGTGTACACATACATGCACACACACACACACATGAATTCTTCAAAGCTATGATGAGATGACTGGAGAAAAATTTTACTCACCAGTGGTACCTAATTCAACATCTGAAAGAGATAAAACAAAGTAATATTACTACTTGATATTCCGAAACAATAACATTTAGATTTATATTCTTTTACGTCTTCTGCTAATTAGAAAGCTTGATTAGAAAGGTGTCTGCAACTTTGTATATTTGCATATTATTGTTACATAAATTGCTTTTACAACAAGATGTATTCTCCCTTACTACTAACAAGACATTAATTAACCCCTTAATGGATCAATTATTTTGATGTGGCGTTTCATTTCAAAGCATATTTTTTTTATTTCCTTTTTTAATTATCTACACTGTGCTAATTATAAAAAAAATATTTTTTATCTTGTTTCCTTTATTTTTTATTATAGAAATTAAAAAGTACTTTCACTCATTTGGATTTAAACGAGTTAACTTGGATATTTAAAAAAATACATGTAACTTAACTATCTTCGATTTTTTTATAAGATGTATTGCTTTTAAATCAAAGGAATTTTTTTTAAAAACGAGATAGACAGTTTATTTAGAATGATAATTTTTAAAACAAGGAGTTACACACAAAGTTATCTTGCAGACATCACACATGTATCTGCTTTCTCTTCGAGTCTTCTTTCCTTTAGCGTCTTTCTTTGTGCATTTTGCACACCGTCTTGTAGGGTTCTTTTTCTTATCACTTGGTGGTATTTCCATGAGAAAGTGACAAGCTGGGCAAATCCTGTTGGATATGGGATTGATGCATAAATAATTCTCTTATTTGTATAAATAATAGAGAATCAAAACGAGATGGTTCTAAAATGACATCAACCTCCTCCTGAATCTGTGCATGCACTGAAGTAAAAGTTCAAAACTTGGAAGCATAAATTCTTTGAAATGGCACCAGAATATGTGCTGCCAGGCGTACGGCAACGCAAGTAAATTCGTGATTGCTCAAAAATGAAACGACACAAAACAAATAAACTCATTTGAGTGCTAAAATTAAAAGTTAATTTTGACCAGATATACTCGTCTGGTTCTAAAAAGATACATTTGTGATGCACAAGTAAATTTGGGATAATCCATTAAGGGGTTAATAATACATCAACAACAGCAAAGAAAGAAACGTTACATGAGCTAACAAATGAGTGATTACATGGCTGTTCTTGCTGCTAGAAAATAAAAAAAAATTAGACCCAGCAAAATTTCCTTCAACTCATACCTGCTGTCTGAAAAATGAAGGACATGTTGGATAATAATGCAGTCTTACACAAACTATGTTTAGCAGAAAGGACAGACTAGTCACAGATGAAATATCGTTATGTCTACATAATGAGACTGACTTGATTCTTAACAACACACTGACTGTGCTGAAGTTTAATCTCAGAGCTATTATGGCTGCATAATATACAGAAAGAAATCAACTTATATAATGTACGTGATATGGTCATTTACAATAATAAGATTGTTTACATTAAAACCCCTTGGTAACACAGTTTCATTCTGGAATATATTTGACTTTAACCTGAGGAAACTGTCTCCAACAAAAGCTTACGTAGACAAAATTCTTCTAAGTGACCTTTGGTGGACAGAAACTGTATAGAAGCCCATCAGAGTCAGTTCTTGTTCTTGAGAAGTCTAAAATATGTAGGCATGTAAGGTCCACTGCTTGGACCTAAAATGCCTTTAACATATCCCACTCTGATGCAAGCATATGGATCAAGTCTGCATTCTGATGACAACAACAGTCAATAATTCAATGATTTTTTTTTTATTTATTTGTTTGGTAAATATTGGCAATAGTTTCGGAGAAGTTTAGACCTTATCTTCTGACCTCAACAAGGTGTAATCCTCACTAGACTTGCCCAGGTAGTGATGAAAGGCCCATGGATGCTGTTTTTCCTCCTTTCACTAACTCATATGAAAAAAATTTGAATGACCATTATAAAGGCTCTCTTAGTACCTTGTCAACAGTAATGCATTTTTATAATGCTGCTATGAAACCAGATCTATCTTTCCAAGTAGGCTTGAAAATGGAATATCTTGACTAACCTTATCTTCAAATTCATCTTCAAGCAGTTTTTCTATACTACATACTATATACATTACTATATTCAAAGCAAAAGCATGCTGTGTGGTAAAAAGTTTGCTTCTCAGTTAGATGGTTTCAGGTTCAGTCCCACTGCACAGCACCTTAGCTAAGTGTTTACTAAGGCCATGGGTCAAGTTTTGTGAATGACGCTGTGAGATGGAACCTCAGAGAAGCTCATCATATACACACATATTTTTAGGAGCTTCTATAAAAAATACTAGATAATGTCACTATAATTAAAAAAGATTTTTTTTTGCAAATTATTAACTGCTTGAAAAAGAAACTTATTTTTTACGTGACTGAATGTCGTCAGCCCTTGTGACAGAAATTTGTGTCTCGTGCATATTATTTTGTGTGTAGTCTGTATTTCGTATTTAAGTACTTGGTATTGTTCAACTTTCCAAACATGTGTTCTGCGCTAATGTGTATAGAGGAAGCTGTTTTTAATAATAGTGTTAACTATTTCTGGTTTATTTTCAGATTTAGAATTCCTATAAAGTATTCTTTTGCCTTTCATATTTGATCATTCTGATCATTTTAGAAGAATATTTTAATTTTTTGTTTTTTTTGCACAAATGTCTACATGTTTATTACATAGAATCTTTAATTTGTAATCTATACATGTTTACATGGTTGCTTAGTTTTAATCTTGTTTCCCCTGACATTGGAGCTCAGCACAGCTCCCTGGATCCTGTCAAACTGCCCAACTCATACCAGCATGGAAAATGGATGTTAAATGATGATGATGACTAGGAATATAATCCAACAGAAAGAGACTCTATGTGGTTGTTCAATCTTCCAGAAATAGCAGCAAAATTTTACTAAAATCACATCTCATCTTACAGTCACAAAAAAAAAAAGAAAAAAAATTGAATGATACAGTTAATTTGATCCTAAATAAACAACTTCTGAAAATCGATGGGATGGCCACTGCCAGAACACCAACAACCAAATATCTACTGAATCAGGAGTGAGGTGACCCAGAAGTGGGATTAAACAACACTAATGTAACAATACTCACCGGCAGTTGGTGTCTGCGATACAACAACAAGATTTTGATTTCCTATAGCGGTAAGTACAAACTTGTGCTCTTTGGGAACTCCCAATCCTGCAGGATCATCTGTTCTTTGTGGAGCTTCAGGGCGAGAGAGAGCCTCACCCAATGTAAAAATCACCTCAGGTTTTGAACCACTGATTCTATTGACAGAAAAAAAAAAAGAGAAAAATGTTTACAAATCATACACTTTAGTAACCAAGTTTCATCTCAGTTGCTATATCTCATTTAACATATACATCTATGTCTATGCACTTGTATATGTGTGTGTGTGTGTGTGTGCACCTGAATATCATTTATGCATATGTATCCCTATATGTATATGCATGATTGTTTCTACAAGAATGTCTACATCTACAACGGCACCTATAGATGTATGTGCACATGGAAATATGCACAACTGCCTGTGACTATGTTAGTATAGGCATAGGAGTGGCTGTATGGTAAGTAGCTAGCTTACCAACCACATGGTTCCGGGTTCAGTCCCACTACGTGGCACCTTGGGCAAGTGTCTTCTACCATCGCCTTGGGCCAACCAAAACCTTGTGAGTGGATTTGGTAGACAGAAACTGAAAGAAGCCTGTCGTGTGTGTATATATATATATATATATATATATATTTATATATGTGTGTGTGTGTGTTTGTCCCCCCCAACATCACTTGACAACCGATGCTGGTGTGTTTACATCCCCGTAACTTAGTAGTTCGGCAAAAGAGACTAATAGAATAAGTACTAGGCTTAGAAAGAGTAAGTCCTGGGGTCAATTTGCTCGACTAAAGGCGGTGCTCCAGCATGGCCACAGTCAAATGACTGAAACAAGTAAAAGAGAGTAAAAGAGTACATGTATGTGCCAGCACATCTATGTATGTATACCTGAGAGAGTATGCCTATATATATTAAAAGTGAGTTTGTAGGAACATATTTAAATTATCCAAGTAGATACTCTGGTTCCAGATGTTGGCTAACCACAATGGTCAGTATCCAATGCCAATGCTTGCAATGAATTGTTAGTCACCAGTAAGTTCTCTCATTGGGTAATTCAGAGTGTCCTACTCAGGAATGTAAAGTTCCTCAGAGTTATAATAATAATAACAATAATAATAATATCATTACCGCATTACTAGCACTTGTGCTAGTGGCACGTGAAATATTCGAGCGATGTCGTCGCCAGTGCTGCTGGACTGGCTCCTGTGCAGGTGGCAAGTAAAAAGCACCATTTGGGTGTGGCCATTGCCAGTACCACCAAACTGGGACTCGCACCGGTGGCATGTAAAAGCACCCACTACACTCTCAGAGTGGTTGGCATTAGGAAGGGCATCCAGCTGTAGAAACACTGCCAGATCAGATTGGAGTCTGGTTCGCCAGACCTCAGTCAAATCGTCCAACCCAGAAAGTGGACGTTAAATGAATAATAATAATAATAATAATAATAATAATAATGAGTATGGAGACTTGTACATCCACTATTTTTATTTTACAGTTATATACAGCATATTACAATTACCTATGTGTTTCCCCTGCAGTCGCCCATGCATACCAGCTTCCCCTCTCCATGCTACTGATGTTATCCAAGGGAAAGGCAAAGGGGCCGATACAGCTTGGCACCAGTGACGTCGCAACTCATTTCTACAGCTGAGTGAACTGGGGCAATGTGAAATAAAGTGTCTTGATCAAGAACACAACATGCAGCCTGGTCTGGGAATCGAGCTCACAACCTCACGATCGTAAGCTCAATGCTCTATCCACTGAGTCGTGCACCTTCAAAACAGACATTACTATCTTAAATAAAGGACACATTGAATTACGTAGAGCTATATACCATTAAAAAGACAGGGTGATCATGGCTGGAATGTCTTCAGTTGTAGGTCTGCTATACTAGGGCTGAGCAGACACTAAACAACACCAATAATTGTGCTCTACATGGTGCAAAATTGCACAAAGACTGTAAAAGTGTTAACAGAATGGTTAAGTTAGTGCTAACATGTTTAAGACAACTGGAAATAAATAAACAATGAGAGAAAAAAATATTGGTCAATGGCTAATTAGAAAAAAAATTTTTGGTAATTATTGGTAAGACGTGTTCTAATGTTATTCTGACCTCTTCAGTTTAAAAAGACAGGAGCAGTAATGAACAAATCGCTCTTTGTTAGTTTCAGTCTGTGGCCATATTGGGGCACTACCTTGACAAGTTCAGTTGATCAAATCAATTCTGGTACTTTGTTTTGGTTTATTTTCTTTTTAAATTTGGTAATTAGTTTATCAGTTCTCTGTTTTGCCAAAACACTGATGCAGACGCAGCCGGGTGGCTAAGAAGTTTACTTCCCAAACAAATGGTTCCAGGTTCAATCCCACTCCGTGAAAAACTATGGATGAGTGTCTTCTAACCCTAACTCCAATCTGATCAGAACCTTGTGAGTGGATTTGGGAGATGGAAACTGAAAGAAACCCATCGCGCGCGTGTGTGTGTGTGTCTCCATGTGTTCACATTGCATGATTATTATGAATTAAAGCATTTCGTTTTTAATATTCCGCAAAAACATGTTTGACCATGGGGAAATATTACCTTGCTTGGAAACAGGTAAAGATTGGCAACAGAAAGGGCGACTAGCTGTAGAAAATCTGCAACCCATGCTAGCATGGTAAAGTAGACGTTAAAACAGGAAAAAAAAAAGGTGACTGTTTCAAGGGACATAACCAGGTAAACACTAATTGTCAAGCCGTGACAAGCAAAAACAAGATGTATAAAGATAGACAAAAACACATAGATGTCACACACTTCCTCACAGTTTCTATCAATAAACAACCACTCATATGGTAATTGTTCAGCCAGGACTATAGTAGAAGACAATAGTCCAAGAGGGCAAGCATTGAGATAAAACTTGAAACCACACGGTTTCATAGCAGACTTCTTAATACAATCATCTTTGATAGAATATTATTCGTTTTATAGTGTATGAAAATAGAACCCTTAAGAGGTCAAATAATTTAAATATGCCAACTTCAAGAAAAACAATAATTAAGTTGGTGTTAATATATTTAGTAATAGGAAAAATTAAAAACTCAGAAATAATCACGTAACGAGGAGAATATGTTAGTCAATGACTGAGGTTATTTTAATGGGAGACAATTCTACATTTTCTAGTCTTTCATATAAATGCAGCGTACATTTAAACACAAGAGATATTCCATCATAGGATTCCATGCACGCTAGAAAGGACAGTTAAATTCCAAACAAATATTAGGGATAAAATTTCGAAGGGAATGAAAAATAAAAACATTTTGTTCTAGTCTTTCTATATTCTCAGGTAAACCGCCGTTACGTTCTGAGTTCAAATTCCGCCGAGGTTGACTTTGCCTTTCATCCTTTCGGGGTCGATAAATTAAGTACCATTTACGCAGTGGGGTCGATATGATCGACTTAATCCGTTTGTCTGTCCTTGTTTGTCCCCTCTGTGTTTAGCCCCTTGTGGGTAGTAAAGAAATATATATTCTCTGCTAAGCATATACTCAATTCTTATTCTAATGAATAACAATAATTCTCAATTTAATAAATGATAAATCGTTAATTAAATGAACATTGGTTGATATGGAAAATACGATCTTTTAAGAAAATTAATATAGTTGATTTCGTTTCTATTGAGAAAAACAAGGAATATTACAGCAGTTAACATAGTATAAACATATGAGGAGGGAATGAAGCTCTCTCTCAATGAAAATAGTCCTTGGAAATAAAGGCCTGTATTTCTAGAGCAGTACTAAAGAATGCAAGGAACTGAATATTCCAACGTATTCTTTTAGGTGGGAGCAAGCTTTGAAGAATTCTGTGATGATAGGTCAGGGAATAAATGCTGTCAGACATGTTGTTTAGCCCCGGGTCAGTACTGATATAGTACACTGAAGATGAAAGTGATTCAAGCCATAACTGACCTCCATTAGGAGCAGCTGTGTGGTAAGAAGCTACTCCTAAGGTGGCGAGCTGGCAGAAACGTTAGCAAGCCGGGCGAAATGATTAGCATTATTTCGTCTACTGTTACGTTCTGAGTTCAAATTCTGCCGAGGTCGACTTTGCCTTTCATCCTTTCGGGGTCGATAAATTAAGTACCAGCACTGGGGGGTTGACTTAATCCCTTTTTCTGTTCTTGTTTGTCCCCTCTATGTTTAGCCCCTTGTGTGCAATAAAGAAAGAAATAAGAAGCTTGCTTCTCAACTATATGATTTTGAATTCAGCCGCACTATGTGTCACCTTGGACAAGTGTCATATACTATTACTATAGCTCTGGGATGACCAAAGCTTTGAGAGTAGATCTGGTAGATGAAAACTGAAAGAAGCCTATTGTGTGTGTGTCTGTACATATATATATATGCAGGTGTGTGTTCGTTACTGTCCCCTTGTCTTGACATGATACCCTAATAGTAGAAGAGTGTCACTATCACACAAGCTATTTCATTTGCTTTAATTAAAAATCTGTTACGAGTAACAGAAGCAGTATTAGATCAAAATAACCATTTGTGTATTATACTTAAAATCCAAACACATCATGAATAACCAAATTAATTGTAGTAGTCATCTTGAGGAAGATTTAGTTAGTGAGGGAGATGGACTGCATAGCAGCTTTTTCTTTGGCTCAGTAAGGTCCTAACTGAAGGGAGGTCACCATTTTGGCTATGAGTGATATAATTCACTAAATGAACTATAATCGGACTATCTAGAGAAGTGGTTCTCAACCATTTTTTGCCTATGGACTCCTTTGATTACTACCTATTTCTTTACTACCCACAAGGGGCTAAATACAGAGAGGACAAACAAGGATAGACAAACGGATTAAGTCGATTATATCAACCCCAGTGTGTAAATGATACTTATTTAATCGACCCTGAAAGGATGAAAGGCAAAGTCGACCTTGGTGGAATTTGAACTCAGAACATAATGGCAGAGTTATCAGAGTGTCATATAAAATGCATTGTGATATTCATTTCAGTACTCACATGAGAAGACCCGGCAAGACCAGTGAGAACAATCAAAATCAAATCATATATCAGAAAGCAGGGGTTAAGTGACCCATCCGTTCGTGTCCACTGTCAGCCTCGTCTGGCACCCGTGCCGGTGATACGTAAATGCACCATTCGCTCGTGGCCGTTTGCCAGCTCTGCCTGGCCCCCGTGTCGGTGGCACGTAAAAGCACCATCCGTTGCCAGCCTCGGCTGGCCCCCGTGCCGGTGACACGTAAAAGCACCGTCCGTTCGTGGCCGTTTGCCAGCTCTGTCTGGCAACCGTGTCGGTGGCACGTAAAAGCACCATCCGTTCGCGTCCGTTGCCAGCCTCGGCTGGCCCCCGTGCCGGTGACACGTAAAAGCACCGTCCGTTCATGGCCGTTTGCCAGCTCTGTCTGGCCCCATGTCGGTGGCACGTAAAAGCACTATCCGTTCGTGTCCATTGCCAGCATCGCCTGGCCCCGTGCCGGTGACACGTAAAAGCACCATCCGTTCGTGGCCGTTCGCCAGCTCTGTCTGGCACCTGTGCAGGTGGCACATAAAAAACACCCACTACACTCGCGGAGTGGTTGGCATTAGGAAGGGCATCCAGCCGTAGAAACACTGCCAGATCTGACTGGGCCTGACGAAGCCTTCCAGCTTCACAGACCCCAGTTGACCCGTCCAACCCATGCTAGCATGGAAAGCGGACGCTAAATGATGATGATGATGATGATGATGAGATCAAGTTCTGATGAGACCAACTTCATTTTTGAAGGTTCACATTCGCTGGTTCAAAGGCTTGTACCACCAAACAGCTAGCTGGCTCCTGCAGCAGGAATTGAAGCTAACACAACTCTGTTGGAAGGTAGAGAGGGCGCAGGCCAAAACTACACACTCTTCCTCCCCATTGGTCGGTTCAAGCTTAGATTGTGTCACATGGTAGTTAACAGATGCTGGTTGCTGGAGCCTACTGAAGAGAAATTTGGCAGGGTGGTCATTCGCCTGCTGACATTTGTTGATGCTGCATTGAAGAAACCAAAGAACAAAAGACCAAAGAAAAATGTACTCAACACCAGAGCTGAAAACACTTCCGAAAGGAGGGGGCCCCACCATGTTGAAAACAGTAGAAGAGTAGGGGCCGAAACCAGATGTAGTTCCTCCTGATGATGTCTTTAGCCTCTGGATCTTATAAAGGAGCTGTTGAAGTAGCAGACCACGAAACGTGGTTGGAATTCTTTACTAGTAGTCAAATGCAGCCTCATTTCACTCTCTCTCTCTAGCTGTCCCATTCTCAATGAATCAAGGACTTGGAAGGTGCCTATGTTTACATACTACACAGGTACCTAAAGCAATTAGTGAAAGCATGGTATACACTACCAAATCATACTTGATTACACAAGGGAAACCTGTAGTTTAATTTAGATTATATTAATGTTTCTTGTCGATCTATCAAAGGTAGAACATTTCTAAAGGGCCCAGAAACAACAACACACACAAATAACAACAATAATCATGCCATTAAAAACAAATTTCTAACACGACCACAATCTTCTGGAGATTAACAGGTATTTATTTTATTGACCTCAATGGAATTTGAGCTTAGAATGAAACTAAATATCACAAGGGATTTAGGTTATCACTCAGACAATCTGCAAAACCACTCACTGTGCTAGATTAAGCATTCTTAGACATCAAACTGAAAGTGTATGCTAACAACCATCACAATGATAGTGACGGTTTCTAACACATGTTCAAGACCCTCCAATTTTGAAGAGGCTAACAATTACAGATACTGACATTAATATTTCACCGACACTCGAAGATGAAAGGTAAATTCAATACATTTGTTTATTTTTATGTCTCTTTTCTGCATACTAGCATGGGGTAGATCAGTTGTTCTCAACTATTTTTTTGCCTTTGGACCACTTCACTTCTTAGTTTACTTAAATGGGCCGTCATAGCCATTCGATGTTTAAAAAATCGTAATATATTTTGGATATAATTGAACATTATTGGGAATTGTAAAAAAAAAAAAAAAAAAAACTGTTAAAATATTTTGTGTATTGGTGAGGTATAACAAATTTATCACACAAATTTTAACAGTAAAATCATAAGTGGACCCCCTAAGGGTTAGATAAATGTGTTATTGAAGTATTGGTTTACAGCTGGGTGGCCTCCCAGTTGCTAACCCTTATTTGTTTTACAAGAATCTTGTTTTACACATCTCTGAAGGTGCAAAGACAGTAGGCAATTTGTTGATAGGCGAAATGACAACATTGTAGCTGATATTTAGTGAGGTGCAATTGTATGTAAACAAACACATACACAAAAGGCTTTTGTTAGTTTACATCTATCAAATCGCTTTACAAAGTTTGGATCAGCACCTGTCTATACTAAAAAAAAAACACTTGGCCAAGGTGCCACACTGTAATATTAAACTTGAAACAATGTGGTTGGGACGAGAACTTTTTTAACCAATAAGCCATGCCAACACTTTCTTGGCAAAATATGAATTCAGAACATAAAATGGCAGAGTTAAATACTGCAAAGCAATTTGCTGTCACTCTTAAGATTATGGCAAACTATCACTCATGTGTCAAGTAGATCAGTCTAAGGCTCCACCCGATTGATGATCTATTTTACTCATCACCATAGTAAGAAAAGCAAGTTCGTCAACTTACCTTGATCTAGTGATCTTCAGTTTTCCCACCTCACAACTACAGGGAGCCTTCCTCCATTTCTCCGACAAATACTTGGGAACCTGAAAATAATAATAAATAATAAACCATACAGCTATGAAAGTCACGCTGAAGGATCAACAGCATTAATATTGAAGTTCGACGATGTTAAAATTTTGTCCTCAATCACAATAACATCGCACTTGACATGCTAAACAATATCGTTACATACAAGAACCGAGGATTTATCATAATTTTTCTATGCTTGCATAGGTCAGACTATTTTTTTTAGGTAGATTTTCTACAACTGGATGCCCTTCATGTATTATAGATCCATTTCATCCGATTTCACATGAGTTTAGGGGTTAAAAACCCAATCTAGGCGTTCGGGAGTTTGCTCACCAGAGATGAACAAAACAGATATGTTAAACTAAATGATCCAACTTTTGAATGGTCAAATAAATGGTCTCTGCTCCTGTTCAAACCTTGACCACTTTCTAGATGTGCTAGCTGTTTGAAATTTGCATTACAAACAGAGCAAAAGATGTCTCACCCCAAGAGGCACATTCTAGCTAATCTTTTTGATTTATGGATACTTAGATACTTATATATGTGTGTGTATACATATATAGGGGCATTCTTTCGATATAACTCGACAAAATCAAAACATTTCACTTCGAGTATTTCCGTGGAAGCAAATGAGTTCGATTGTTATGTGCTTGGAAATATGCGGATTTTACATACACACATTAAACAGGTAAGATCAAATATGCAAGGATTTTTTTTCATTCAAGTTTAAAATGAGACATGTTATATCTATACTCCACAACCCACGGAAATACCCAAAGTGAAATGTTTTGATTTTATCGAGTTATATCGAAAGAATGCCATACATATATAAGCATAGTTTATGGAAGGAGTTTTACTTACTTTAACTAACCATACACCTCGGCCAGCAGCCGTTAAATCGACCTCTTTGGTTTCATGTCCAATTTCACTCATAACTAGTTGATATGTATGTATCTACAAACACTTATATCCAGAACAATGCTGGATGTGAAGAATTCTTTTTAAAATAAACACACTTTCAATATAGTTTTTCAATAGAATTACTCAAAGAAACAATGTCCACAAAAAGGACTAAACAACTTCCGTCGTAGTGAAAACAAAGGGGAACAACTTTTGTTTAACTTCCGCTAATAAATGTCAAATTTCGTGTTCCGGTCACGCATGCTCAAAGAGCTGTTTACCATTATTTAGTAAATGGCGGGAACTCTGTTTAAAGTGTATTCAGTATAATAATAATCTTGATTGTTGTCTGAATATATTTATATTATATCACACTCTTGTAATAATCTACTTATTGATCAGGTAAATATATATCGCACACCTTTTATTAATAAGTTGTTTGATATAATAAGTTGAAATAGTTATTCTGTAGAACAATATAACTTTCGTTTAAGTGTGTATAAATGTTATATTTTCGTGTATTGAAATATAATTTCAATAGTAATATTGAAATTATTGTATACAGTGCTCAGGTGCACCACAACAGTGTTACTGAATTAAAATTTATAGATATACCAACGCTTAGATTATTGTTATTTTGTTGTTGTTTAGCTGTAAATTACTCCGATTAAGCAAACTTACAGTGATCAAAGGTGTCACAGTCGCGACAATTCTATTAAGTGTTTGTATTTGTGTTCCGGCGCTTTTTTGGAAAGACAGTACGGTTCAATTTGATGAAGATTTGGCTGCTGTTTCTAACAGGTAGAATTACTAAATGGAGGCTGACTTGCTGATCCAAGGTTCAGCATAAACTACTAGTACATAGTAACGAGTCAACGCCACTATAACTTATCACTAGACGTAGAAATAGTGGTAACCAAAATCTCCCTCAAGTCGCTGTTGTCTTTAAAATAAAAAGGATGCATCGAATAATGAACTATGTATGAGAAAGGAAAAAAATATCTAATTTATCAGGGCTGATCAACTCGACAAAATCAAAACATTTCACTTTGGGTATTTCCTTGAGTTGTGGAGTATAGATATAACGAAATTATGCCAGCAATGTCTCATTTTAAACTTGAAGAAAAAAAGCCTTTTACTCTTTACTCTTTTACTTGTTTCAGTCATTTGACTGCGGCCATGCTGGAGCACCGCCTTTAGTCGAGCAAATCGACCCCGGGACTTATTCTTTGTAAGCCCAGTACTTATTCTATCGGTCTCTTTTGCCGAACCGCTAAGTGACGGGGACGTAAACACACCAGCATTGGATGTCAAGCAATGCTAGGGGGACAAACACACACACATATACATATATATATACATATATACAACAGGCTTCTTTCAGTTTCCGTCTACCAAATCCACTCACAAGGCATTGGTCGGCCCGGGGCTATAGCAGAAGACACTTACCCAAGATGCCACGCAGTGGGACTGAACCCGGAACCATGTGGTTGGTTAGCAAGCTACTTACCACACAGCCACTCCTGCGCCTTGCATATTTGTTCTAACCTGTTTCATGTGTGCATGTAAAATCCGCAAATTTCCAAGCAGAAAACAGAATTCGAACTGTCATTTGCTTCCACGGAAATACCCGAAGTGAAATGTTTTGATTTTGTCGAGTTATATCGAAAGAATGCCAACAGTTCTACACAATAAAGGAAAAAGGGCGTGGGAAAGGGAACCATGCTACTCCTATGGAGAACATTCGTTCTCAGTCACCTGGTTACTGTTTCCATCTGAGGTCGCCGCAGAGCGTCAAATAGCGGAACTTGGAGCAATCCAAAGACACTGCACAGAGAAGATTGCTTTGGTACAACAGATGATCTACTGGGAGAGGCTAAAAGAACTGAGGTTTTACTCCCTAAAAAGAAGATGCGGAATATACGGAGTGACTATACATAAGAAAGATCCTGAAAGGTCTATCTCCCACTGAACTGGACGACACTGTAAATTACCTAAGATCCTGTCTTCTACGTTTGGAATAAGTGCAGGTTAATGTAACAGTTTAGTTTCAGTGCTCTGCAACCGGTGTGTCGCCCTGTAACCAGAAAATAATTTTTTCCCCTATACTTTTAGTCATTATTTTTCAGGTGTGCCACCGAATTTTGAAAAGAATGCAACTGTTCCACAAGTGAAAAAAAAAAAAAAAAAAAAAAAAAAGTTGCAGAGCACTGGTTTAGGTTTTAAGAGCCCACAACTTTTCAACATTCTGCCAAACAATATCAGAGAACTGTTAGGTGTAGATGGTGTGGTTTTCGAAGATTGTTTGCACAGATTTTTACCTGACATACCAGATAAACCTACATCAATGCTGGCGACACAAAGTAAACTACATCTGTCCAACTTGCTACTTCACCAGAAACAATTCCTTGAAGAAAACCAGGTGGTGTCCCAGCATGGTCTCACCCTCTGGCTGAAACCTATAAAAGATAAAGGAATGTCATTACCAGTAAAGGGACCCCATTCGATCATGGCTGATCATGAGATTGCTCCTAGAATGTTACCCTCCAAGGCACAAGTCTGGGCAAGGTTGTTTATAGAAGACCAGCAATCACTCATGCATACCAGCCTCCTGTCTCCATGCCACTGATGTTATCCAAGGGAAAGGCAAAGACTGATACAGTTTGGCACCAAAGACATCACAACTTATTTATACAGCTAAATGAACTGGAGCAATGTGAAATAAAGTGTCTTGCTCAAGAACACAACACACATCCCGGTCTGGGAATTGAACTCAATACCTCGTGATTGAGAGCCCAATACTCTAAACACTGAGCCCTTTAGTTTAATCATATATTATTTGCTTATGTTCACCCCAATTTGCCTGCTTCTATTCACAATCATACTCTTTTGGACATTACCCAACATTCATAAACAAAAGCAAGAAGGGTTAAAAAAACTGAAAGTAGCATGTTTGGCTTGTTTATCAACCTCACTTCTCTTGACGATTCAATGCTGAAGCTGGTGTAATACTGTACGAGCAACTCCAAATTTTTTTGATATGAAAAAAAAAGGCAGGCTGTTGATGAATTTTAAAACAGCATTGCATACAACACACCTTATTATGTACTATCTCATATTACAAATAGACAAGGAGTAGCACTACTTGCTGGGCACTTTTCACCAAGTTAATTTTATATATATATATCATCATCATCATTTAGCGTCCGTTTTCCATGCTAGCATGGGTTGGACGGTTCTACTGGGGTCTGTGAAGCCAGAAGGCTTCATCAGGCCCAGTCAAATCTGGCAGTGTTTCTACGGCTGGATGCCCTTCCTAACGCCAACCACTCCGTGAGTGTAGTGGGTGCTTTTTACGTGCCACCCGCACTGGTGCCAGACAGAGCTGGCAAACGGCCACGAACGGATGGTGCTTTTTATGTGCCACCGGCACGAGGGCCAGGCGAGGCTGGCAACGGACACGAAACGGGGCGGTGCTGGCAACGGTCGCGAAACGGAAAGTTCTCTTACATGCCACCGGCACTGGTAACACATCTGCAATTTCCATTGATCGATTTCGATTCTGATCCTCACTTGCCTCAATGGGTCTTCACAAGCAGAGTTTCGACATGCCACCGGCACTGGTAGCACATCCGCAATTTCCATTGATCGATTTCGATTCTGATCCTCACTTGCCTCAACACGTCTTCACAAGTAGAGTTTTGTGTCCCAAGAAGGGAAGGTATGCATACGTAGGCTGGCTCCATCCCATGTAGAAGGCCACGGGTTGTGGACTCACTTGTCCTGCCGGGTCTTCTCGCGCACAGCACACTTCCAGAGCTCTCGGTCTCTAGTCATTTCCTCAGTGAGACCTAAAGTTCGAAGGTCGTGCTTCACCACCTCGTCCCAGGTTTTCCTGGGTCTGCCTCTTCCACAGGTTCCCTCAACCGCTAGGGTGTGGCACTTTTTCACACAACTATCTTCATCCATTCTCGCCACATGACCATACCAGCGCAAACGTCTCTCTTGCACACCACAACTGATGCTTCTTAGGTCCAGCTTTTCTCTCAAGGTACTTACACTCTGCCGAATGTGAGTACCGGCATTACACATCCATCGGAGCATACTGGCTTCATTTCTAGCGAGCTTACGCATATCCTCAGCAGTCACGGCCCATGTTTCACTGCCATGTAGCATGGCTGTTCGTACACACGCATCATACAGTCTGCCTTTCACTCTGTGCGAGAGGCCTTTTGTCACCAGCAGAGGTAAGAGCTCTCTGAACTTTGCCCAAGCTATTCTTACTCTAGCAGTTACACTTTCAGCACACCCGCCCCCGCTGCTGACTTGGTCACCTAGGTAACGGAAACTATCAACTATTTCTAGTTTTTCTCCCTGGAAAGTGACGGAAGTTGGTCTCAGAGCATTTTCAGTGTTTATTGTTCCTGAGCATCTGCCACATACAAAAACCATCTTCCTAGTTAGCCTTCCTTTGACATTGCTGCATCTCTTATGTGTCCATAGCTTACACTTGGTGCATCTTATAGAGTTTCTACCTACACCTTTTCTACAGATCGAGCAGGGCCATCTACCTGAAGGTGTTTGTGATTTGTCTACCTTCCTACTGATTACGACTTTGGTTTTAGCTAGATTGACTCTGAGGCCCTTCGATTCTAATCCTTGTTTCCACACCTGAAACTTCTCCTCCAGTTCTGATAGCGACTCAGCAATTAGAGCAAGGTCATCAGCATAGAGGAGCTCCCAAGGGCATCCTGTCTTGAATTCCTCCGTTATTGCCTGGAGGACTATGATAAATAGGAGGGGGCTGAGTACTGAGCCTTGGTGGACCCCTACCTCTACCCGGAATTCTTCACTGTACTCATTTCCAACCCTCACCCTACTAGCGGCGTCCCTATACATGGCCCGCACAGCTCTCACTAACCATTCATCTATCCCTAGTTTTCTCATTGCCCACCAGATAAGGGATCGGGGGACCCTGTCGAAGGCTTTCTCCATGTCAACAAAAGCCAGGTACAGGGGCTTATCTTTGGCTAGGTATTTCTCCTGCAGCTGCCTTACCAGGAATATAGCATCAGTAGTACTTTTCCCTGGCACAAACCCAAACTGCATCTCATCTAAACTAACTCTCTCTCTAATTAGTTGGGCTATGACCCTCTCCGTAACCTTCATCACCTGGTCCAACAGCTTGATACCTCTGTAGTTATTTGTATCTAGGGCATCACCTTTACCTTTGTAGCAGTTGACTATTATACTGCTACACCAGTCATTGGGTATGACCCCTTTGTGTATCACCTGATTAACTATATGGGTGACTAGGCTATAGCCGACACTACCAGACATTTTGAGCATCTCTGCAGTGATTCCTGATGGGCCTGGGGCTTTCCCTGTCTTCATGCTTCTAATTGCCTTAGCTACCACAGAACTATCAACTCGGATAGCTGGTCCCTCTGTTGGGTCAACATTCGGCAGACTCTCTTTATCCCATTCATTTTCTTCATTCAGCAACCTTTCATAGTGGCATCTCCAAACCTCTCTCTTTGCATCCTCATTTAGCGCAAGTGAACCATCTTCCATGCGAACACACTTCTCTCCTACCACATCACGATTCTCTCTCACACACTGTCTTGCAACACGAAACACCTCCAGTCTTTGGTCCTCACGGCGCAGAACATTGGCAAATTTTTTCTTATCTGCTTCCCCTCTGGCTAAATAAACCTGTCTCCTAGCTTCTCTTTTGGCAGTCTGATACAATTCCCTGCTACCCCCATTTTTCCAGACCTTCCAAGCCTGTCTCTTTTCTCTAATAGCCCTGTCTACAATATTGTTCCACCACCACGTTATTCTAGGTCGAGAGGGGACTTTGCACCAGCCACAGATCTGGTCAGTGGCTCTCAGCAGGTTGTCCCTTAGAAACGTCCAGCTGTCTTCTACCCCCGTGATGCTCTATCCCCTTCTACTTCGTCAGAGGCTTCAAGTAATATGTCCCTAAATCTCTGTCCATTTGCAGGATCTTTAAGCTTCCAGATCCTTCTTCTCCATATTTGTCGTCTTCTGGTTGTCCTCCTAGTCCTGATCCTAAAGTCACTAACTACCAGTCTATGTTGTGGGGTACATTCTTCACCTGGGAAGGTTTTGGCATTTATAAGCAGCCATCTCTCCCTTTGCCTTGTAAGGATGTAGTCAATTTGGCTGGTATGTTGGCCCGATTGGTAAGTGACTAGGTGGCTGGTAGGTTTCCTGAAGTTAGTGTTGCAAATCATAAGATTATTTGCATCGCAGAACTCCAGCAGCCTGGTTCCCTCCTCGTTGCGGGAGCCATAGCCATAGCCTCCATGTACGCCATGGAAGCCCCCAGCATGTCGTCCAACGTGACCATTGAAGTCACCAGCCACAAAGATAAGGTCTCTGTCGTTCGTCAATGAGGTAGTCTGCAGTAGAGTGTCATAGAATCGGTCTTTCTGTCCATCGGGTAGCCCCGACTGAGGAGCATAGGCTGATATAATGGTTGCTAAACTATGATGAAGCACTAATCTAATCTTAAGTATTCTGTCACTTACTCTGATTACCTCAATTACTTTATCTACCCATTTCTCAGCGATAAGTATACCCACGCCACCAACCCCGTCAGTGTTCCCTGCCCACAAAATCTTGTACCTGCGTTCCTTGCCTGTGAGGAACCTAGCTGATCCTCCTCTCCACCTTATTTCTTGCATGCAACATATATCCACACATCTCCGTTCAAGCATCTCGACTATCTCATATATATATTATCTCATCTTCTTAGCTGAGAGGGTTTTTTCCTTTTACCTGGTCTCGTCTTTCTTGACAATTTCATTAATGCCAGTGGCATGAAAAGAGCATCCAGTACACACTGTAAATTAGTTAGCATTAGGAACAGCATCCAGCCATAGAAAACATTTCAAAGCTGAACTTGGCCTTGGTGATTGCCAGATCCTGTCAAACCTTCCAACACATGCCAGCATGAAAAACAGACATTAATTGATTATGTTAATGAGTGACACTGCTTTAAGTAATTAACAAGACCTTCCCTTTATTTCAGTGCTGTTAACACAATGCATGCTTTTCTCAAGCCTGGAAGTTCTGGCTTCATCAAGAGAAAAGAGAAGCCTGTATCAACAGAAACGACCAAAGAAGCACATATACCCTGGGTAGAGAAATAGTAAGTGTTTAAATCTAATCCTAACATTGTTTTTTAAAGGGTAAGCATCCACTTAAATTATTACATATAAGGTTTTAATATTATTGAAACAAAATAAGTTTGTGTTGGTGTGTGTCATGGAAAGATTAAGAGCATATCAGTCTGTCAAAAAACTAAGATGAAAGTGTCATTTTTTATTTGCTCTCCCTCTCTCCCTCGTCTGGAAAAGAAGCAGTGCTCATGACTCTTTCCAGGGCCACTGTGACTAAAGAGAAGAAATTATCCTTAGATTGGAGACAGCCTGAATACTTGCCACATTATCCAAGGATCAACTGGAGGGCATTTTTTTTTTAATAGTATGAACTTTGAGGTTTAAGATGAAATGTAAGGAATTGTGAAAGCAAGCTATTAGAGAAACTTATGCTGGGGATGGTACAAAGCTTGCTAGTACAAAGAAACAGACTATGTAGTAGTAACAACACATATGTGTGTTATTGGTTGTAGAATGCAAGTGAATGAAGGTTTGACAATCAAATAAATAATTTTTTTATAGTACAGTGAAAGGTACAGAAAGGACACAACAGATTTGTATGCTTGTAACTGGTGATCTTCATGCTTTGCCTTCAGGTGTTGGCAATCATTGGTCTCCAAAACGAAATCTGAAGATTCGAGATTTTTCATGAGAAAAGATATAACAGTGGTTTTCCATTGCCTTTTGCCATTACATTTATGATTTATTCTGCTGATCTATAGCCCTCCGAAGCTTATCCTTGAATTACAGGGTTTGTATTTTTAACCCCAAAACTAGGAAACTGAATTCATGTGATATCAGCGTATATCCACATAACATTTGGCCTGTTTGACACTTGTCTGGGGCCAGCACTCCTTCAAGTCTTGTATACCTTAACCAAAGCTCTTTTAGGGCTGATATGAGACTCACCTGGGACGTTTGTCACTTGTCTAGGGCCAGCACTCCTTCAAGTCTTGTATACCTTAATCACAGCTCTTTTAGGGCTGATATGAGCCTCACCTGGGACATTTGTCACTTGTCTGGGGCCAGCACTCCTTCAAGTCTTGTACACCTTAACCACAGCTCTTTTAGGGCTGATATGAGACTCACCTGGGACGTTTGTCACTTTTCTAGGGCTGGCACTCCTTCAAGTCTTGTATACCTTAACCACAGCTCTTTTAGGGCTGATATGAGCCTCACCTGGGACGTTTGTCATTAATGTTTATTTTTTTTATTGTTTCTACTGTGTAGTCGTCCTCGACAAATTGATGATGTTGCTTACCAAGATGAAGTTGTGCACGTTCTAAAGAAATCTCTTCAGGGTTCTGATGTAAGTGTTCTAGTTTATTCTTTTACTCATTAATACTTTTGCTCTTTCACCGGTTTCAGTCCTTTGTCAGTGGCTATCCTGGGGCACTGTATTCAAGGATTTTGATCACTCATTGGTTTCAAATTCTGGCCCAAGACCAGTAATTTCAGGGGAAGGGTTAAGTCTATTATATCGACTTCAGTGTTCAGCTGGTACTTATTCTATCGACCCCAGATGGATGAAAGGAAAAGTCAACCTTAGTGGAATTTGAACTTAGAACATGAAGAAGGACAAAATGCCGCTAAACATTTTGTCCAGCATTTAACAGTTCTGCTAGCTTGCAGCCTTCTTTTGGTCAGTCATATTTACATCAATTACTTTGTATAGTAGTTTCTTTATCTGTCTTTATTTTTAAAAATGGTTTAGTTCTCCTTTGATGTATCATCATTTAAATTGCAGATTACTGAAACATGCCATCTATGTATCATACTTAATGTTTCATACACCATTGATAGGCATGATGTGTTTGTGTCTATTTACTTATTGTTGTATGTATAGCTTTCATTAACCACTCAAACAAACCATCTTCTGATGTTACATCCCCTTTGATGTCTATGCAAAACCATTCATATATATAGTGGGGAGATGGCCTAATACCAGGTCTTGGAGACTAAAATATGATAGAGGGACAAGCAGAGGTGTCTTGCTACAGAGATAATATACATACACACGTACACATCTTCATAATCTTTTAATGTCTGTTTTCTATGGGTTGGATTGTTTGACAGGAGCTGACAGACCTGAGAGCTACACCAGGTTCCTATTGTCTTATTTGGTATAGTTTCTGTGTCTGGATGCCCTTCCTAATGCCGACTGCTTTCATCACCATTGTTTGACTGTGGTCAAGACAATGGAATTTACTATGTTACACCAGACTTCACGGTCCATCCTAGCATTACGGAGGTCCTGTTGCTGGATGCCTGTATCCCTGGAGATTACATCAGGGTAGGAGAGTGTACGCCCTCTGGTATCGCGAACAGATGGCTTCCAGAGGAGAAGAGTAGAAATTACCTCGTTTTCAGCTCTACAACAATGTCCAGCAAACTGGACTCTTCTACCTTTCACAAGAGATGATACAGGTGGTAGTTTCCCATATATTTGTACTTTGGTTGGATGACGCTTCCACGAGAGATTTTGAGCTCTCATAAGGAGGCGAGTGTAAGTTCCATCCAACCGCCTCTCAAGCTTCTTTGATAACATCCAGGTTTCTGAGCCATATAGTAGAATTGGTTCGACTGTGGCTTTGAAGATTTTAAGTTTGAAATCTCTACTTAAATTTGATGACCAGATCTTATGCATATCATCACAGGCTGACCAGGCCATACCCTTTCTCGTTAGAAAATCTTTTTCAGATGATGATATGTATGACCCAAGATATTTGTAATCAGAAACCATATTTAAGGGCGTATTGTTGAGAGTATGGATGATGAAATCACTGTTGGACAAGCACTTGTTTACATATTCAGTCTTGGACTCATTGAGTTAAAGACCTACACAATTTGAGGCTTGTTCAAGAGATTGTAAAAGAGACTGGGCATTGGAAAGAGAGAATCACTGCTAAGACTACTTTACAGAGTGTACTGGGTGCTTTTTATGTGGCACCAGCTGGTTTGCCACGTAACTTTCATATATATATTCTTATGTATACTTTTCACTATCTCTCAGTCTCCTGTCTCATTTGACAGTTGCCAAATCTGTTGTTCTACGGACCACCTGGTACTGGTAAAACATCCACAATACTTGCAGCAGCCAGAGAATTGTTTGGGTATGTATGTGAACAGATTTATTACCTCTTAATTGCATAGATAGAAGTTTCTTTTTATTTCCCCTAGTTTTACCCTTTTAAAGATTCCTATTTAACAGAAAAAATTTTTTTTCCCTTTTTCTTTATTTTGTTTAGACATGATATGTACCGCAGCCGTGTCTTGGAACTGAACTCTTCCGATGAACGAGGAATTGATGTCATTCGAAACAAAGTGAAGAAATTTGCTCAGATTAGTGCCTCCGCTGTTCGACCTGAGTAAGTAGATTCAGAATGATGTGCATTCGTGCACTTGCATTTGGTTTTTGATATATAAGTACTGAAACAAGCGTTGTGATGATGGTAACAATAATGGCAGCGGCAGCATATTGAGATGGTGTTTTTAAGGAAGGAATGGTGTGTTGTGTAGGGTTGTGCGATATAGCAGCAGTGTAGTGGTGTAATGTTGTGTAATGACAACAAGTTGTTCTAATGTGATGTGGTAGTCATCATCATTGTTTAACGTCCGCTTTCCATGCTAGCATGGGTTGGACGATTTTGACTGAGTGCTGGCAAACCAGATGGCTGCACCAGGCTCCAATCTTGATTTGGCAGAGTTTCTACAGCTGGATGCCCTTCCTAAAGCCAACCACTCCGAGAGTGTAGTGGGTGCTTTTTATGTGCCACCGGCATGGGGGCCAGTCAGGCGGTACTGGCAACGACCTCGCTCAAATTCTTTTACACATGCCACCAGCACAGGTTCCAGTAAGGCGATGTTGGTAATGATCATGCTCGAATGGTGCCCTTTTACGTGCCACTGGCACGGAAGCCAGCTGGCTGCTCTGGCAACGCTCATGCTCGGATGGTGCTCTTGGCATCCTACTAGCACGGGCACAAGTGCCAGTAAGGCGACGCTGGTAACGATCACGCTCGAATATAGCATAATGTGGTGGTGCAGTGTTGCAGTATAGCGATGGTGTGTCATGTGGTTATGTTATGTTGTAGTGATTGTGTAGTGGTGGGATCTGTGGTGATGTTGTGGTAGCGGGTTGTTGAGGTAGTGTAGTGGTAGGCTGGCATGGTGGTGTAGTTGTGTGATATGGTGGTACTGTAGTAGTCTGAGGATTTATTGAGTTGGCCAAAAAGTAAGTTAATTTGTTTTCTTAAGGGAAAATAAGACACATGTTTCGTTTTTGGATTTGGTTTGCAAGATTCTTTATATGAGTTCGTGTGTTGAAGCATATTCTATTGTCTGGAGAGAGTCATTTTCTTTTTTTGCCTTATAATGTAACACACTCACCAGAGTCAAAACTATTGAGAAGGTTGCAAGACGCAACAAAAATTTTAGGACAATAAAAATAAGAAAAACGTGGAAATTTTACCGGTGAGTGTGTTACATTATAAGGCACAAAAAGAAAATGACTCTCCCCAGACACAATAAGACACATGTTTTAAACATAATATGATTTATTCAATCAATGAGATAATTGCTTTCAAATTTTGGCACAAGGCCAGCAATTTTTTGGTGGCAGGGAATCAATTACATCAACCCCCAGTTTTCAGCTGATATATTTTCAATTGACCCCGAAAGGATTTAATACATAGTCAACCTCAGCAGAATTTGAACTCCAATTGCAAAAGCACACGAAATACTACCAGATCACTGCCTTGATCAATGAAATAATTACCATTTACTTTCAGTATCGTTTGCCATCTTGTGGACAATTCCATTATTTCCTGCTCAAAGAGTTTCTTGTTTTTACTGGCAAGGAACTCTTCCAGGTGAATTTTCATATCCTCTTCAAAGTTGACTGAAACAGGTGGAAATCTGAAGGTGCAAAAGTCAGGTGAACCTGGAAGTTGAAGCAAAACTTTCCAGCCAAGCCCCAGTAACATCGGCTACATCTACAAAGAAGTGTGTGGTCTTCTTTGCTGAACTGCTAAGTTACGGGGACATAAACACACCAACTTCAGTTGTCAAGTGATGGTGGGTGGACAAACACAGATGCACAAACATATATATATATACAATGGGTTTCTTTTAGTTTCCGTCTACCAAATCCACTCACAAAGCTTTGGTCAGCCCGAGGCTATAGAAGACACTTGCCCAAGGTGCCACAGAGTGGGACTGAACCCAGAACCATGTGGTCGGGAACAAGCTACTTACTACACTTATTGTCTGGGATGAATGCACAATGGCACACCATAGTGGACTAGAAGCCCTAGATAGGTCACTAAGGGAAACAATACAGCCATTATGGCGGGGCTTAACTGTTGTCCTTGCAGGGGATTTCCGTCAAATATTGCCAGTTATACTATGGGGTACACAAGCTGACGAGATCTATGCGTGTCTGAAGTCTTTACCTCTGTGAAGGGTTGTTTGTCAGCTTTCATTAAGCAAGAAAAAGCGAGCTCATCTCTACAATGGCTCCTTACCCGAAGAATTCTCTTGTGAACTTCTACAAATTGGAAATAATGCCTTACCATTGAATAACACCCTGCAATAGCATGTACTGCAATGTGGTCACATGGTCTTTACATTCTGAGTTCAAATTCTGCCATGGTCAATTTTGCCTTTCATCCTTTTGCAAACTGGGATCACTCTAATTGACTGTCCCCCCGCTCCCCAAAAATCTGTGGGCCTTGTGCCTTGAGTAGAATAGAATAGAATGTGGGCACATGGTGTCTACATTGGCTGAGCTTAACGAAAAGGTATTTCCCACATTGCAAGACAAATTCAAAAACTGCATGGTTTGCAGAGAGAGCTATTGTAGCACCATGAAATGGAAGCATTGATAAAGTAATCCGTGAACTCCTCTACATTCTACCTGGAGATGCTTCAAGGTTTGTCTCCACTGATACTACCATTGACAAACATGCCACAGTTGGGTATCCAGTTGAAGTTCTCAACTCAATACAACCCACAGGACTGCCACTACATAAATTGTTCCTAAAGAAAGGTGCACCTATCATGCTCTTGAGGAATTTGGATCCACCATGACTATGCAATGGTACAAAATTGACTGTAACTGCAATGACAAGTCATGTCCTTGAAGCAACCATTATTGCCAACTGCCATCGAGGAGAGATTGAATACATTCCATGCATGCCCCTTATTCCCTCAAATGTGCCACTTCAATTTAAGCACCTTCAGTTCCCAATGCAGTTGTGCATTGCTATGATAATCAACAAAACCCATGGTCAAACTTTAAAAATTGGGGGTCTCAATTTACAAATACCCTGCTTTTCTCCTGGACAACTATATACCGCATGCTCTCGAGTTAGCAGTGCAGATGACTTGTATATTTATTCTACCAGTACTGGACTTACGTAAAACATAGTTTACCCAGAAGCATTGTCGGCTTCACTTAACATATGTTGAAGTGTGCAGTCTGCCCAAACATTTACAGAGATGATGCTTTTTACAATGAAGCAGCTTTCTTTCCGTGTACCTTACTTTCTGCAATACGGATACCTGTACATCCTCACACATCATCCAATTCGTTATATACTCTTTACTCTTTTACTTGTGTCAGTCACTTAACTGCAGCCATGCTGGAGCACTGCCTTTAGTCGAGCAAATCGACCCCGGGACTTATTCTTTGTAAGCCCAGTACTTATTCTATCAGTCTCTTTTGCCGAACCGCTAAGTGACGGGGATGTAAACACACCAGCATTGGTTGTCAAGCAATGCTAGGGGGACAAACACAGACACACATACATATATATATATATATATATATATATACGACAGGCTTCTTTTAGTTTCCGTCTACCAAATCCACTCACAAGGTATTGGTCAGCCCGGGGCTATAGCAGAAGACACTTGCCCAAGGTGCCACACAGTGGGACTGAACCTGGAACCATGTGGTTGGTAAGCAAGCTACTTACCACACAGCCACTCCTGCATAAGTCTAGATCATTTTGGGGGCAATGTTAAGATTTCATTCTAGTCTAAGCTGTCATTCTAAATGTTTTTGCTTTACACACCTCGTGTGCCGATTCTGCCCAACAGAAAGAAACAAATAATACAATGTGGCTGTAGGCCATAACACCTGGGCAATGCCAGGATGCCTTGCTAGTGTGTGTGTATACACACACATACACCTATCACAGAGTTTATTATCTTGAATCATTTGTTTTATTTTTCTTTAGTGGAAAACCTTGTCCTCCTTTTAAGATAATCATCTTAGATGAAGCTGACTCTATGACACTAGCAGCTCAGGTGAGATTTTTTCCATTTTGCTCTTGACATTTTTAGTTTAGTCCAAACAAAAAAATTTCTTTGGATGTCTTTTTCAAATCTTATGTAGGTTTCATATTTCTTCAAATTTAAATATTTACATGAAATATATCTTTTCACTGTTTGATACTTCTCTTATGCCAAACGCTTAAATATATTACATATTTTTCATTATCATCATCATCATCATCTTAGCATCCAATTTTTCACGGTTGGTTGGCTCAGGTGTAATTCGTTGCAGTAGATTTTCTATGGCCAGATACTTTTCCTGTTACCTATGGTCAGGCATGTTTTCATGGCAGATAGCAAATGAACAACACCACTTACATGACAGTCATGATTGTTTACAGTTCATACACAGCATCAAGACAAGGAGACACAAACATGCACTGAAGTTAATTTTGTTTTTCATCCTCCTGCATTGTCGGCTTCACTTAACATATGTTGAAGTGTGCAGTCTGCCCAAACTTTACAGAATTCTACCCTGAATTGCTGGCCCTGTGGCTGTGTGGTAAGAAGCTTGCTTCCCAACCACATGGTTCTGGGTTCAGTCCCACTGCGTGGTGCCTTGGGCAAGTGTCTTCTACTATAGCCTCAGACCAACCAAAGCCTTGTGAGTGGATATAATAGACGGAAAC
The DNA here is from genome assembly GCF_006345805.1 of Octopus sinensis. NCBI lineage: Eukaryota > Metazoa > Mollusca > Cephalopoda > Octopoda > Octopodidae > Octopus > Octopus sinensis. The sequence goes on along the minus strand of NC_042999.1, from coordinate 67,216,273 downwards.
TGAAAGAAGCCTGTCGTACACACACAGATATATATAGTTGGAATTTACAGAAAAACAAAAGATGAAGACAGGTATATATATATATATATATATATATATATATATATATATATATATGTATTTGTGTGTCTGTGTTTGTTCCCCCCTCCCACCTGCCACCATCGCTTGACAACCAATGTTGGTGTGTTTACATCCCCATAATTTAGCGGTTCGGCAAAAAAGACCAATAGAATAAGTACTAGGTTTACAAAGAAGTCCTGGGGTCAATTTGTTTGACTAAAGGTGGTGCTCCAGCATGGCTGCAGTCAAATGATTGAAACACATAAAAGAATAGAAACTCATAGACACAAGTAATTCCTGTGTGACTAAGAAGTTTGCTTCCTAACCACAAGATTGTGGGCTGAGTCCTACTGCATACCTTGTGCAAGTGTAGTCTGTTATAGCCCCAGGCTGACTAACGGCTTTAAGCCCATCATATATTCTTTTACTTGTTTCAGTCATTTGACTGCAGCCATGCTGGAGCACTGCCTTTAGTCGAGCTAATCAACTCCAGGGGAATTATTCTTTGTAAGCCTAGTACTTATTCTATCGGTCTCTTTTGCCGAACCGCTAAGTTACGGGGACGTAAACACACCAGCATCGGTTGTCAAGCAATGTTGGGGGGACAAACACAGACACACAAACACATGCATATATATATACACATATACATATATACGATGGGCTTCATTCAGTTTCTGCCTACCAAATCCATTCACAAGGCTTTGGTCGGCCCGAGGATATAGTAGAAGACACTTGCTCAAGGTGCCATGCAGTAGGACTGAACCCGAAACCATGTGGTTGGTAAGCAAGCTACTTACCACACAGCCACTCCTGTGCATGTGTTTGTGCCTTCTGGTCTTGACATCACAAGATGGTTGGAAATGTGTATCATTGTCATGCAGTCAGTGTTATTCCTTTCCAATCTTCCATGGAAACTGTCCAGACTTAGGAAAATATTACCTTGCTTGAAAATAGCTGAGGGTTGGTAACAGGAAGGACATTTGGTCACAGAAAATCTGCCTCAGTAAATTCCATCTAACCCATGCAAGCTTGGAGCATTATCATTATCGTTTAACATCCATTTTCCATGCTGGTATGGGTTGGATGGTTTGATTGAGGACTGGCATGCCAGTAGGGTGCACCAGGCTCCGATCTTATCTGGCAAAGTTTCTACAGCTGGATATCCTTCCTAATGCCAACCACTCCGAGAGTGTAGTGGTTGCTTTTATGTGCTACCTGCACGGGTGCCAGTCAGGGCATTCTAGCATCAACCATGTTTGGATAGTGCTTTTTATGTGCCATCAGCACAGGAGCCTGTGAGTGGGTACTGGCTTTGACCACATTTGTATGGTGCTTTTAATGTGCCACCGGCACAGGAGCCGGTCAGTGGGTACTGGCTTCGACCACATTTGGATGGTGCTTTTTACGTGCCACCGGCACAGGAACCAGTCAGTGGGTACTGGTTTCGACCACATTTGGATGGTGCTTTTTATGTGCCACCGGCACAGGAACCAGTCAGTGGGTACTGGTTTCAACCACATTTGGATGGTGCTTTTTATGTGCCACCGGCACAGGAACCAGTCAGTGGGTACTGGCTTCGACCACATTTGGATGGTGCTTTTTACGTGCCACCGGCTCAGGAGCCTGTCAGGGGACGCTGGCATCAACTACGTTCGCATGGTGCTTTTTACATGCTAATGATGATGAAGATGAACATAGTGTTAATATCAGCAACTCCTTTATTATTTTGTTTAATTTCTATTTGTGTTCCTAGACGGCATTGCGACGAACCATGGAGAAAGAATCAAAAACCACCCGGTTTTGTTTGATCTGTAACTATGTGAGCAGAATTATTGATCCAATCACTTCCCGGTGTGCCAAGTTCCGCTTCAAACCTCTCACTTTAGAAATATTGTTGAAACGATTACAAGACATATCTAAGAAAGAACAAGTGGTCTGTAAAGAAGATGCTTTGCAAGCATTAATACAGGTATCTGAAGGAGATTTAAGACGTGCTATTACACTTCTTCAGAGTGTGTCACGATTAAAAGGAGAGGAACAGATCACCAAGCAAGACATTCTGGAAGTGGCTGGAGTAAGTTATCATTTCCATTTCTTCATCTTTTTATCTCTTTCAAATCTTGCCATATTGTTGCTGTTGTTGTTTTAGTATGTATTTAACCCTTTATCGTTCAAATTTCTCTGCCAAATGTGATGCTTATTTATTCCCATTGTTTTGAATTGATCATGTATTATCTCATAGCTTCAAAATTTTAATCATACAGCAGTTGTATATTGGGTTGTCTGGAAAGTTTGTGCCGATTTATGGTAGCTTACCTTTCGACTTATTTTAGAACATGGTTGAGTCTATAAAATAGGATTTGACTACACCTCCATTTGAGCACAGTTTAAGCTATCTTTTCATGGAAGAAGATTTATGTTCCTATAACCTGTGTTAATTCTGTAACCCTTTAAAATGGAAGGTAAGTTCATTTTTGGCACTTGATGCTTTGGGAACCAGACAAAAATTGCTGCAGCTCTACTGGGATGTGTTACCCCACCCTCCATATTCACCAGATATTGCTCCTTCGGATTTCCACTTATTCAGGTCTCTGTAGAATAGTCTTAACGGTAAAAATTTCAATTTCTTGGATGATGTAAAAAGATACCTTGATGAATTCTTTGCCATGAAACCACCTCAATTCTGGGAAGAGGGTATTTTCAAGTTAAAGGAAAGATGGAGATGCATTGTGCAGCAAAATGGTTCATATTTAGTTGATTAAAAATGTAATGGCAAGTATTTATTGACCTTTTTCTTTCCTTTAAAAATCGGCAAGAACTTTCCAGACAACCCAATATTTTTAGAATGACATTGTGGGGTAGATGTTAGAGGCCAGATCTGGCTGGTTTGAAAATAAAACAGGTTTAATATTTGGACTGGATATGGCCATGCTAGTAGGGTGCCAAAAGCACCATCTGAGCGTGATCGTTGCCAGAGCAGCCAACTGGCTCCGTGCCGATGGCACATAAAAGGGCACCATTCAAGCGTGATCGTTACTAACGTCACCTTACTGGCACCTGTGCCGGTGGTATGTGTAAAAAGATTCGAGTGAGATCATTGTCAGTACCGCCTGACTGACACCGTGCCGGTGGCATGTAAAAAGCACCCACTACTCCCTCGGAGTGGTTGGCGTTAGGAAGGGCATCCAGCTGTAGAAATTCTGCCAGATCAAGATTGGAGCCTTGTGCGGCCGTCTGGTTCACCAGCCCACAGTCAAAATTATCCAACCAATGCTAGCATGGATGGCGGATGTTAAACGATGATGATGGCCAATTTAAATATTAAAAGGCTAATGAGTCAACAAGGAAGCCTCTACATAATCATTTGTCACATCATAATGTGTCTTTCTGACAAGAAAATTTGGCTGCTGTTTCTAACGCATCAGTTAAACTCAATAAACTCTCACATTTGTGAATATATGTCTATATGTTGGCTATATTTGTAACAGACTATGAATTTCAAAGGGAATTTGTTTCTTGTTTAATAATTTTGTCTTCTTTATAAACATAAAATTGCAGTGAAATATCTTGGCCAAAACTTAGTTGTACATAAACAAAGTGGTAAATGAGAAGTACAGGTGAATTTTTAATTGCAATAAAGAATGTTTGCATGACTTTTTTCATTTGTTTTGTAAATTTCGAAATTGCTGCATATCAACAAGTATTTAATTGGAAAATAATATATTTACCTTACAAACAGCAGATTTGCTGTTTTACTGACTAAAGGCTTCTGTAAAATAGTTTAGCCGCTTCAAAAATAAGTAGTTTCAGGTGATAGAAGGAACTGTATTCAATAAGTCAAAATTTTGGGATTGATCCGGTACCGGACAAGGATTCAGGATTATTTTTCTGGGTTTTTTTACTTAATTTTTGAGAGCGGTCAGGTTCATTTATAGTATTCTCATTTGTGACAGCAGTCGATATTCTCCTTTTAGAAATCATTTCCAGCTAATCGTTGAGAGGACATTGTTGTTGCCTTGGTGTAGGTTTGTGCTCTCTGAGCACTCTTGTTATTATTATGGTAAAGTGGTGCATCAGTCAGAATGCTTTGTGGAATTTCTTGTGGCTCAAATACTGCCATGTCAACTCTGCATCGTCAGTAAAATAACTATCATTTGAGCAATGTTGTTGCCATAATTGACTTATCGTCTTCCCCCAAAATTGCTAGGCTTGTGCCAAAATTTGAATCCATTTTTATTATGTTCTTGATTTTTTTTCAGATTGTTCCAGAAGATGTTATCCGCAACATACTCGATGTCTGCCACTCAGATTCATATGATAAACTTAACTTAGCATTAAAGGTAAGCAATACACGCACACACAAACACACACACAATAAACTTACTTGGAAATGGATGAGTGGCATTCAATCAAATAATAATATATACATACACACACATATATATAATACATATGCATATATGGGTACAGGATGTCACCAACAGTAAACAGCATGAAATATGCAAACAACAAGAGAAACAAATGGAAAATAGGACAAGTAATACAAAGAATAACCCTTCATCAGTTGTCAGCTGTCTAAATACTTCTCATTTCGAGCACTGAGCGACAATATGAGTCTTCGAAGACAGTTGCTCCTATAAATACCAAAATATAATTTTGGATTTATGGATGGTCAAAGTTGGGAACAAAAACAGGACAGTGGAGACATACAAGGAAACCAAATGAAATAAACATGGAAGGTCGTTAGACCAGAATGAGGGTAAAATAGCATACGCTGGAAAAATATTTTCTTTGCAAAGAGAAAAGATAGAAGAGAGATAAAATGCACCTTGTCCTTCTTTTCTGCCTTTTCTCTTTTCAAAGAAAATATTTCTCCAGTGTTTGCTATTTTACCCTCGTTCTGGTCTAACGACCCTCCATGTTTGTTTTCATTTGGTTTCCTTGTATGTCTCCACTGTCCTGTTTTTGTTCCCAACTTTGAACCTCCATAAATCCCAAATTTTATTTTGGTATTTATGGGAGCAACTGTCTTTTTGAAGACTTATATTGTCATTCAATGCTTGAAATGAGGAGTAGATTGACAGCCGACAACTTTATAAACTGAGAGTTGAATTTACAATGTGTATTCCTACTCATTATTCAGCTAACTAAATGACCATTCAGTGTTTTAATAAACAGAGCAAGCCATACTGCCAATAACACATAATAGAATTGTTTGAGCGTCGGACAAAATGCTTAGCAGCATTCTTCTATCTTCCAACACCCTACATTCTGCATTCAGGTACCGCTGAGACAACTTTGCTTTCCATTCATTTGAGGTTGGTAAAATGAAGTACCAGAGATGTGCTGGAGTCAATGTAATTGACTATCCACTGAGGTTGACTTTGCCTTTCATCCTTTTGAGGTTGATAAATTAAGCACCAGATAAGTACTGGGGGTGATGTAACTGACTTGGCCACCACTACCAAATTTTCATGCCTTAAAGTCTTTAGTAGAAAAGGGGTTATTATTATTACTAAGTAGGTGTGCTAGTTGAATCCATTAACATACTGGACAAAATGTTGTGCGGCTTTTCTTCCAGCTCTTAATGTTCTGTTTTCAAATTCTGTTGAAGTCAGCCTTGACTTTCATCCTTTGGAGGTTGATAAAATAATGAGTACCAGTCCTGTACTGGGTTGATGTAACTGACTTGTCCATCTCTTCAAACTAGCTGGCCTTATGCCAAAATTTGGAAGAATTGTTATTATTATTGAAGTGCTTTGCGGAATTTCTTAATTTCTTCTAGCTTTACATACTGAGTTCAAATTCTGCTGAAGTCAACTTTGTCTTTTATCCTTTTAGGATCAATAAAATGGGTACTAGTTGAGCAAAGTGGCTGATATAATGAATGATTCCAGGTTTTATGTCTTCAGTAGAAAGAATTATTAAGGTGGTGAGCTTACAGAATCATTAGTATTTCAGACAAAATACTGAGCTGTACAGGTCATCGTTGACTTACGACCACAATTGGTTCCGACTGACTGGTCGTAAGTCGGCCTGTAGTCCTACGTGACTTTGTTCTATATTTTTACATTCTTAAGGTACATTCTCAGGTAAAAGTTACTCACAGCATTCTGTATTATATTGGGTTGTCCGGAAAGTTCGTGCCAATTTATAGTAACTTACCTTTCGACTTACCATCCCAGGCACCTTAATTCTGGGAAGAAGGTATTTTCAAGTTAAAGGAAAGATGGAGACGCATTGTGCTTCAAAATGGTTCATATTTGGTTGATTAAAAATGTAATGGCAAGTATTTATTGACCTTTTTCTTTCCTTTAAAAATCGGCACGAACTTTCTGGACGACCCAATACTATTATACTGGCATTAGTCAAAAAATGTCAGAGTCTCAAACAGTCATCTTATTAACAAATATGAGGCTGCCTCAATGTCTCCCAACAGGATATTCATCCAGCACTCGGAATAAGCACAGTGGTGATTGATAACTAAACCTAGGAGAAGCGTTTGTTAGCTGACATCATCCGTAGACAGATTGATTTCTAAGAAATTAAACCCATTAGATTTCAACTGGAGTGTTTAGTATTGCTGGCGCACCAATTGTCATAAAGTCAATTGGTCATAAGTCAATGACAACCTGTAATTCTTCTGGTTCTTTACATTCTGTGTTCAAATATTGCCACGATCAACTTTGACTTTTATCCTTTCATGGTCAATAAAATAAAGTACTAGTCAAGTACTTAAGTCAGTGTAATCCACTTGGTCCTTCTCCTCAAAATTGCTAGTCTTGTGCCTAAATTAGAAATAATTCTCATCTTCTTTTATGCTACCAATTGTTCATTTTGTTGCTTCTCAAATTTAAGTTTATCCTCATCTACATGCAACCTCATCATCATCTTCATCATCATCACCATCATCACCACCACCACCTTCATCATGAACCAAGTAAGCAATATAATACTCACTGTTAATTTACGCAGGAGATTATCTGTAATGGCCATTCCGGTTTGCAAATTGTCTGCCAGCTGCATGACCTCATCATGTTTTCTGAAGAACTCGGCGACAAGCAGAAATGTGTCATTGGAGAAAAGATGGCAGTAAGTGTGCATTATTTATTAGTATCTTGTTTGTTTCATTTGTAAGTAGATAGAAATACCCAAATACACACACACACACACACATGCGGTGGAGGTCAACTTGTGACCAAATAAGTCCACCTCTTAAACTCAATTCATTCTAAGAAACGCTTTGTTCTTTGTTGGTTTCCTTATCACACATGATGTCTCATCTGGCTCTTAAAGCTTGCAAGGGATTTCCAAGTCATACCACATTGATTACAAGTTATTTTTCCAGCAGCAGCCTGACTATCTAGATCAGTGGTTCGCAACTGAGGTCCGCATGGCCCTTGATGGGCCATATAAGATTTTACAGTTCTATATTTAAGAGATGAGAAATTATTTACATTATTTATATTTGACAGATATTTGTCCTCATCTTGTTTGTTGTTAACACAACATTTCGGCTGATATACCCTCCAGCCTTCTTCAGGTGTCTTGGGGAAATTTCGAACCTGGGTTCTCATTCCTAAGATACTTTTCGATGTTATTATTAATATTATTATTATTATTTTTGTTAGTGTTCAGGTCACTGCTTGGAATCGAACCACTATGCCAAATGCCCACAGGCATATGGCATAGTGGTTAAGAGTGCAGGCTACTAACCCCAAGATTCTGAGTTTGATTCCAAGCAGGGACCTGAATACTAACAATAATAATAATAATAATGATGATGATAACATCGAAAAATACCTTAGGAACGAGAACCCAGGTTTGAAATTTCCCCAAGACACCTGAAGAAGGCTGGAGGGTATATCAGCCGAAATGTTAACAACAAAGATGAGGACAAATATCCATTGAATGTAAATAATGTACATATAAGATTTTGTTGTTAAAATTTATGTGCAATAAACTGGTTGTATTTCTTCAGTGCTCAAAATATTTAAACACCTTTTTTATACAATTTCTAATAATATTTAACCACAAAAATACGAGAGGAATTTTTAGATATGTAATGGCTATGCGGACCCTAACGCTAACCCTCCTCACTGAGTAAAAGAGAAAACAAAGGGGCCCCTCATATCTGTTAGGAGGTACACGTACTTTCATATACATGTACACATACGACAGGAACCCCCACCTCCCAAATTCAATCACAAGGCTTCGGATAGCCTGAGGCTATAGTAGAAGACACTTGCCCAAGGTGCCATGCAGTGGGACTGAACCCGGAACCATATAGTTGAAAAGCAATCTTCCTAGCCATACATCCATGCCTGCACCGAAATAATGGTTGAGAACCACTAATCTAGATGTTGGGATTTATAATGCTGACCGAAGCACTTTATTACACAAGGTTCACATATATACATCATCACCATCATCGTTTAACATCTGTTTTCCTTGCTGATACGGGTTGGTCAGTTTGCCATGGAGCTGTCCAGATTTCAGTTGTCTGTTATAGCATGGTTTCTGTGGCTAGATACCCTTCCTAATGACAACCACTTAAGAGTGTGCTGGGTGCATTTTATGTGTCACCAGCACATATATACAGACACCCATTTAAGTGATTTGAGGAAGGTTTATCTATTTCTTACAAGCCATCATCATCATCATCATCGTTTTACGTTCGTTTTCCATGCTGGCATGGGTTGGACGGTTTCACCGAGGTCTAGAAAGACAGTGGCTACATCAGGCTCCAATCTGATCTGGCAATGTTTCTACAGCTGGATGCCCTTCCTAACATCAACCACACCGAGAGTGTATTGGGTGCTTTTTATGTGCCACCGACACAGGAGCCAGTCAGGTGGGCCTAGCATCGATCACGTTCAGATAGTGCTTTTTACATGCCACCGGCACAGGAGCCAGTCTGTATAGATTTTCTTGTCTGTCTTGTTAGTTAACACTATGCATGTTGTAAGTCATACTCATTGCATTTCTCCCCATTCTAGCATATTGGTGTCTATGTTTTAGTACAGTGTAACATCACACTTTTTTTACATATGCTTCATTATGTTTCACATAATCTGCTTTTTTACAGAGAGGAAGAATGAGAGAGAGAGATTCGTTGACAGTAGAAGGGAAAATCCTTAAACTTCCTCCTCTCCATCCTTATTTATGTTAGCTATTATATTTTCATTAGATCATTCAAGTAACAGAAGCTATCCATTACACGTAGCAGCACCCTAACTGTGCAGTTCTTGCTTACCTCTTTTGCTACTCCTACATTCTGTGCATCTGAAGTTTAACCCTAACCCTGAAGCCCTTGTTCTCTGGCAAGCTGCCAGAATCTCACTGCAGCCATGACTAATTGGGTGTATAATGTTAATTAGCATGAAAGATGGATTAATCCAATGCGGAAGCTTTTACAGGGTTGTTCAGCCTGCTAGAAATAGCAGTTAAATCTCACTCTGTAATCACTCTTGTACCATCATAAGGAACACATTAGATAATAGAGTTAGGAGCAAACTATGCCTGAAAAACCATGAGAAGATGGTTGTGGTTGCAATGCTTTGGTTCAGAAGCCTGCTCTATCAGGCCACCTTGGGCTAAAAGCAACAATAACATCATTGATATCATCGTCGTCGTCATCATCATCTCATGTGCACCAACAACTTATGGGAAACCCATCCATAAATGTTGTTCAAGTATCATCATCATCGTTTAATGTTCATTTTCCATGCTAGCATGGGTTGGACGGTTCGACCGGGGTCTGGGAAGCCAGAAGGTTACAACAGGCTCCAGTCTGATCTGGCAATGTTTCTACAGCTGGAAGCCCTTCCTAATGCCAACCACTCCGTGAGTGTAGTGGGTGCTTTTTACATACCACCGGCACAGGGGCCAGAGGAGGCTGGCAACGTCCACAATCAGTTGGTGCTTTATACATGCCAACCGATCGTGGCCGTTGCCAGCTTCCTCTGGCCCCTGTGCCAGTGGCACATAAAAAGCACCCACTACACTCACAGAGTGGTTGGCGTTGTTTCAAATTTTGGCTCAAGGCCAGCAAGTTTGGGGGAGGATGTAAGCTAATATTGACACCCAAAAGGATGAAAGGTCAACCTTCGTAAAACTTGAACTCAACAGCAAAATGCTTAAGGCATTTTGCCCAGTGTGCTAACAATTCTGCCAGCAAACTGCCTTAAATGTTGTTGAAATATTGCTAATTATAATATTCAAATAAGTACATGTTATACCTTATGTCAAAGGCGAGTTGGCAGAATTGTTAGCATGCCGGGCAAAATGCTTAGCGGTATTTCGTCTGCCGCTACATTCTGAGTTCAAATTCCACCGAGGTCGACTTTGCCCTTCACCCTTTTGGGGGTCGATTAAATAAATACCAGCTACGAACTGGGGTCGATATAATCGACTTCATCCGTTTGTCTGTCCTTGTTTGCAGTAAAGAAATAGGTATTCACTATGTTCTGAGTTCAGATTCCGCCGAGGCCGACTTTACCGTTCATCTTTTCAGGGTCAATAGAATAAGTACCAGTTATGCACTGGGGTCGATGTAGTCGACTCATCCCCACCTTCCCCCAAGTTGCCCTTGTGGCAAAAATTTAAAATGGTAATTATAATTATTATTATTATTATTAGGGTGGCAAGCTGCCAGAACTGCTTAGCAGTATTTCGCCTGTCACAACATTGTGAGTTTAAATTCTGCCGAGTTTGACTTTGCCTTTCATCCTTACGTGGTCGATAAATTAAGTACCAGTAAAACACTGGGGTTGATGTAATCGATTATCCCCCTCCTCCAAATTTCAGGCCTTGTGCCTATAGTACAAAGGATTATTATTATTAATATTAAGGTGGCAAGCTGGCAGAATTGTTAGCACACCGGACGAAATGCTTAGCAGTATGTCGTCTGTCGCAATGTTCTGATTGCAAATTCTGCCGAGGTTGGCTTTGCCTTTCATCCTTTCGGAGTTGATTAAATAAGTACCAGTGAAACACTGGGGTCAATGTAATCGACTAGTCCTCTCCCCTGAAATTTCAGGCCTTGTGCCTTTAGTTGGAAGGATTCATTATCATCATCATCATTATTAGGTTGGCAGAATTGTTAGCATGCTGGACAAAATGTGTGGTGCCATTTCTTCTGGCTTTTTACGTTCTGAGTTCAGATTCCACTGAAGTCAACTTTGCATTTCAGCCCTTTGAGATCAATAAAATAAAGTACCAGTCTCATATTGGGGTTAGTGTAATCAATTTTCACTTACCTCTAAAATGACTGGCCTCACACCAAAATTAGCAAGAATTGTTATTCGTCAACTAGTTAGACATTCAACCAACTAATTAATCAATTGTTTGATTAATTGTTTGGTCTCTCAATCAATCAGTTAGATTTGTCAAAGTCAGTGACATACACTCCCTCTTCCAGGTCTGTCTCCTTTCCTATTTTATAGACATGGGATGGGGTGGTCAAGCATGACCTTCGAACGTTGGGCCTCACAGATGCAATGACGAAAGGCCAAGACCTCTGGAGATATGCTGTGACTGCGAAGACCTAACAAATGAAGTGAGTTCATGGCTTGCAGGATGGCCTGCTGTGCTTACCTTGGATCGTAGGGTAACCTGCAGTGCTTCAGGAGACCTATTGAGTCAAGTACATCAACATCAAAATAGAAGTCAAATGGAGATTGTAGTTGTGATACCCGTGACGGTAGCATGTAAAAAGCACTACCCGAACGTGACCGATGCCAGCACTGCCTTGACTGGCATCCATGCTGGTGGCACGTAAAGAGCACCAACCAATTGTGGATGTTGCCAGCCTCCTCTGGCACCTGTGCTGATGGCACATAAAAGGCACCCACTACACTCACAGAATGTTTGGCGTTAGGAAGGGCATCCAGCTGTAGAAATACTGCCAGATCAGACTGGAGCCTGCTGGCTTCCAAGACTCCGGTTGAACCTTCCAACCTATGCTAGCATGGAAATGGATGTTAAACGACGACATCGACGATTATTATTATTATTAGCTCATTTGTTTCGTTTTTATTTCAGGTTGTGGACAAGTGTATGATGGATGGAGCAGATGAGTACCTGCAACTTCTGGATCTACTGAATGCTATTATGAACCAAATATGCCATGAAAGGGAATAGGACATTCTTTGCTTCTTGCAAATGAAAAAGAGAAAGAAGAAAAAAAAAACATATTTTCATACATTTAACTTCACGAGAGAGAGAGAATGAGAACTGCCTTAATAAAGATGTAATGGGTCTGATATCTTTTATCTTTTGCTTCAGTCATTGAAATATGACCATGCAGGTTTTAACTGAACATACCAACCAACCTCTGTACTTATTTCATTGATTCTTTTGCCAGACTGCTAAGTTACGGGGTGGTAAACAAACTAACACCAGTTGTCAAGTGGTGGTGGCAGCGGTGAGCAAATATACACACACAAGGATCGAAATATCAAAGACCCATTTTTTGTGTGCATCAAAACTAATACACCTTGATTGTCGTTTCCTCACCTGTCTTTTTTTTTTTGTGCAATTTTGAAACATACATGCAAATATCATCATCGTCGTTTTCCATGCTAGCATGGGTTTGATGGTTCGACTGAGGGCTGGCGAACCAGATGGCTGCACCATGCTCCAGTCTTGATCTAGCAGTTTCTATGGCTGGATGCCCTTCCTAACGCCAACCACTCCGAGTGTGCAGTGGGTGCTTTTATGTGCCATCGGCACGAGGGCCAGTCAGGCGGTACTGGCAACGACCTTGCTCAAATCTTTTTACACATGCCAACGGCACAGGTGCCAGTAAGGCAATGCTGGTAACGATCCCACTCGAATGGTGCCTCCTACATGCCACCTGCATGGAAGCTAGTTAGCCGCTCTGGCAACGATCATGCTCGGATGGTAAATCTGGCAATGTTTCTACGGCATCCAGCCATAGAAACATTGCCAGATCAGACTGGGCCTGGTGCAACCTTCTGGCTTCCCAGACCCCAGTTGAACTGTCCAACCCATGCTAGCATGGAAAGCGGATGCTAAACGATGATGATGATGATTTACTTTATTTGCTGTTGTGTCTGGGGAGAGTCATTTTCTTTTTGTGCCTTATAATTTAAGTCACCGATAAAATTTCCACTTATTTTTATTTTCCTAAAATTTTCATTACGTCTTGCAACCTTTTCAATAGTCTTGGCTCTCAAAATTTTACCGGTGAGTCTGTTAAATTATAAGGCACAAAAAGAGAATGACTCTCCCCAGACACAACAGAATATGCTTCAACACACGAACTCATATAAAGAATTTTGCAAACCAAATCCCAAAACAAAATACATTATTTGCATTTGACGGATATTTGGCCTCATCTTGTTTGTTAACACGTTTTGGCTGATGTACTCTCCAGCCTTCATCAGGTGCCCTGGGGGAATTTTGAACCTGGGTTTACATTTCTGAGATATCGGCGGCATCAACATCATCGTTGTTGAGGTCATAACCTGGGATTGGAATCTTGGGGTTAGTAGCCCATGCTCTTAACCACTACGCCATGTGTCTTAGTTTCAATTATTTTTGAAAATAACAAAGAATTTATGAAGCGGGTGCTTCAAACATTAATTAAGAAGAAATTTGGATGAAAAATTTAGATCACTTCAAAACAGAAAGTTTGTATCCTAGAACCAGGGCTGATCTCAGGCAGGTTGGTATTGAAAAGATTAATAATGTGCAAATCATATGGCTAAATATTCTTACTCTACTTTTTTTACTCTTTTACTTGTTTCAGTCATTTGACTGCGGCCATGCTGGAGCACTGCCTTTAGTCGAGCAAATCAACCTCAGGACTTATTCTTTGGAAGCCTAGTACTTATTCTATCGGCCTCTTTTGCCGAACCGCTAAGTTACGGGGATGTAAACACACCGCCATCGGTTGTCAAGCTATGTTGGTGGGGGACATATACAGACACACAAACATATATAAATATACAACGGGCTTCTTTTAGTTTCCATCTACTAAATCCCCTCACAAGGCTTTGGTCAGCCCGAGGCTGTAGTAGAAGACATTTGCTAAAGGTGCCATGCAGTGGGAATGAACCCAGAACCATGTGGTTGGTAAGCAAGCTACTTACCACACAGCCATTATTTTCAAAGGTAATTGAAAAAACAAAGGTATCGCGACACAAATATTGATTTCAAATTTTGGCACAAGGCCAGCAAATTTGGTGGAGGGAGGAAGTTGATTTCATCAACCCCAGTAACCAACTGTGCCAGTGGCATGTAAAAAGCACCATTCAAGCGTGGTCGATGCCAGTGCCACCTGACTGTCTCTTGTGCCACATAATGAGCACCCACTACATTCTCAGAGTGGCTGGCATTAGGAAGGGCATCCAGCTGTAGAAACTCTGTCAAATCAGATTGGAGCCTGGCTTGCCAATCCTCAGTCAAACTGTCCAATCCATGCCAGCATGGAAAGCGAATGTTAAACAACAATGATGATAACAAACAAATCCACTCACAAAGCCTTCAGTTGGCCCATGGCTACAGTAGACTAAACTTGCCCAAGGTGTCATACAGTGGGACTGAACCTGAAACCATGTGGTTAGGGAGCAAACTTCTTAACCGCATAGCTATACAAACACATTAGGCCAAATGATATAAAACCGAAACTTAGTAAAATCAAAAAAAAAAAAAATTAAGAAAAGAAATGAATAAATAAAAATGTCTATAAAATAACAAGCAAAACAAATTTATTTCTCATAACATTAACTACAATAACCAAAATTTGGAAATCTGCAAAGTTTGGAATTAAACAGGAAATAAGAAAAACAAATCAAGATTTGAAGGAAATCGTTCAACCATTAAAAAGACATGCTAAGAATATTTTTGATAAGAATTTTTTTTTTTTTAAACTTACATTCTCTTTTACTTGTTTCAGTCATTTGACTGCGGCCATGCTGGAGCACCACCTTTAGGGATATTCTGATATTATTTTAAAAAAGATTCTAGACCAGCATTAAATTTTCAGTTTTAAATCTTTGAACTCTTATTTTAATTAAATACACAAACAAGATTAATTAGAAATTGGGGCTTAGAATTTATACTTTTTTTTAAAAAATGTTGATATCAAAATTATGCCTTTTAATTTTCAGTTTCAGACATGAATTTATTGATAACATATTCTTGTCAGACTTATTAAAATAATACATATATCTCGATAAGATGTGTGACATATGGTAAAAAACCCCTGATATGACGTTGGTAATGAGGAAGATAAAAGCAACAATTAACTATTGTTTTATTACTCTATATAATTAAAACAACATATAAGTGGATTCTTCGTCAGAATACAGTGAGAAGTTCAGTTTATTATCGAGAAGGACTTAGAAAAATAACATACAGAATCAGAGCTGTTTATGTACTTTTGTTTTGTTAACTGTGATGGCTACTATCTTATATCTGCGGATGTTGCATTTGTAAGTGAATTTATTAAAATATAGTAATTAGTAGTATATGTGTTGGTAGCAGTGGAGGTGGTTATATAATGCTAAGCTACTGACTACACGGCTGAGAGCTCTGACTTCGTTATAGCCAATGCAGTTGATGATATTAAATGAAGACATAATTATGTTGCCTGACCAATCAAGATGTTCCAACATTGTGAGAACATATAACAACTATAAAAACCATCTTCTCAAATAATACAAAAATGTTCAAATGTACAAAACCATCCTCCCCATGCTAGCAAAGGAGAATGGATGTGGTGGAGGTGGCTATTGCTGTTCTAATTAAACCAAGGAAATTACATTTCCATTGATTATTTTTCAAATTATCTGTCGGTCACAACACCTGACAGAAGTGCCACTGTTTTTAGATGACAGGGGCAGGATTTGAACTTGAAATGCACAGAGCTGAAACACTGCAATTGATCCTGTCTGATGCTCTGACAATTCCATCAAGTCACTGCCCTGCATTGGTACACGTTTATCAACCCCCCACTGAAAGGAGGAAAGGCAAAGTTGACCATGGCAGGATTTGAACTCAGAACAAATACAACATGGTATTCATTCTACCCAACACTCTAATGACACTTACAATTTTCCACCTTAAAAATGGATGTAAAACAAAATATATTAACCTGTGAGTAAGATATGTGTGTTTTTTTTATTAAAATTTCTGTTTGGAAGCCTTCAAAAGTGCATGCTATATACATATATCACACACAAAGTTTAAGCAAGAGTGTGAAAGGCATTTTCGGCAGAATACTTAATAGAATATACTGGAATGTATTGTAAGAGAAAAACAATGTAAATATATATATATATGCATATAAAAATAGTTTGAATTTCTTAAAATGTGCTCTTCTCCATTTAAAAGACAATAATTTAGTCATAACAACACTCCCAGTACATCTGATTTATATAAAATTTTGTCATCTCCAATTCCAGTATGAGTACAAAGAAGATATATCATTATATTTTAAATACATGTCTTAAAGCTTAGATAGCATACCAAAACACTTTGCATGTTGTTAAAACACTTACTATGTAATTAAACATAAAAAAAAGGATATAGCCAAGTGTAAATTTCTTTGTAAAAAAAAAGAAAAAACTGTAAAAAAAGTTATAGAAAAAATATTCCATTTTCGTATCCGATATGGAAATAACATTTTAGGTTATGAAAATTTAATCTTTAATTACAGCTGAGGCAAAAAATTGCAGGGAAAAAAGTTTTAAGCTAAGGAGAGAATAACTCCTGAATGTTACCACCAATAGAGGAAATTGTTAAGAGATACATAACCCCCATTATATGTGTATGTGTGTAGAGAGAAACATAAATATTGGTACATAAAATTAGGTTGTTATGGCATCGGTAGAAGTGGTGGTCACCAATTTACAATAACATATATTTACATATATGTGTATGTGAGGACAAACAGCAAGTGTAAGATAAATTATGACACATATTTGCTCTGTATATCATAATTGGTAACACTGTTAAGTGCGGTAGTAACCACACCACCACACTGATTGTAGACTAGATGATGATACTGTACATCGAGCTCCAAGTTCATCAGTTGCAGTGGTACGTCTAATTGTACGCACAAGATATACATAAAGTAAGATCAACAACCTTATTTTTCCCCAATTCACCATTAGTTTTCCTTTTATACTTTTTTATTCTTTTAATTGTTTCAGTCATTTGACTGCAGCCATGCTGGAGCACCGCCTTTAGTCGAACAAGTCGACCCCAGGTCTTATTCTATCGGTCTCTTTTGCCGAACCGCTAAGTTACGGGGATGCAAACACACCAGCATCGGTTGTCATGCGATGTTGTGGGGACAAACACAAACATATATATATATATATATATATACACATATATACAACGCACTTCTTTCAGTTTCCGTCTACCAAATCCACTTACAAGGCTTTGGTCGGCCCGAGGCTATAGTAGAAGACGCTTGCCCAAGGTGCCATGCAGTGGGACTGAACCCAGGACCATGTGGTTGGTAAGCAAGCTACTTACCACACAGCCACTCCTGCACCTTTATGTATGAAATATAGCAATATATTATATAGATACAAAGCCTAAAAAAGAGAGTGGAGAGGAATAAAAAGAAATTGTGTTGCCATATGCATACCACATCAAAAAAAAAAAAGGTAGAAAAAGCACAATGGAGTTGCAGACTTGTAACATTACCACTGTACCACAGTGCTTGCCTCATATAAAAATATACTAGCCATTTATTATATAGGCATTATGTTTTAGACATTGTGAAATCATGCAGTTTACCAATCATTAAGACCTCTGCTATCCATAGGATCTCTGCAGAAGCAAGCAGCTTGTAATGTTATTGGATTATATATCAATTTAAGGAAAATTCTCTATAGTTCTCAACATACTGGAGCGTCTCTTATACTTTGTGAGGTCAGGATCAAAACAAATGGTGGCTGCTTCTTTGTTATTGCTAATTATTGGGATTCTTTAAAAATGCCATGAGTGTTAAAACAAATTCCGAGGTCTTTACGCAAAAATAGTATCATTGAAATTATAATTAAAGTTATAAAAATTTTCTTTTAGTTTTTCCATTAAACCTTGAGGGATTTTTCTATTCCAGAATTAACTTTTTAAAACAGGAATCTGATTAAGTAAAACAAAAAATTTGACTTGGAAAAAAAAATCAAAAGGGGAAAAAAAACAGGATTTTATAATAATTATGTAAGTTTCAACATTTTAGAAATCTTTGTGACAGCTAAATTGTGCATCTCCTCTTTGTGTTCTTGGAAATTATCAATTGCCAATTGTCTGGTGTCTTCCCACTGATACAGAAGTCTGTAAACGAGACAAAGAAGAGAGATAATTAGGTAATTTCATAACAAAACATAGATGCACTGTCTGAAAAGTATATTAAAAGAAACAGCCCTTGATAATGCAGGGTAGCAATGTATATTCTCAAGAGCAAGACACCTCTGCTTGTCATGGAACAAAGCCATCTCTCCACCCTATTAAATATTCCTGTCACTTAGCCCACTGGGGGGACTTCTTCCTTCTCTTTCCTTTTCTTGTTCTTTCTTATTTGGCAAATTACCTGGCAACAGCATTAATACAGGTGGCATGAAAAAAAGCATCCAGTACACACTATAAAGTTGTTGGTGTTAGGAAAGACATCCAAAAGCTATGTCAAAGCTAACATGGAGCACAATGCAGCCTTGCAGCTCACCAGATCCTGTCAATCTGTCCAACCCATGACAATGGGTGTTTAAGGATGATGATGATGATGACGGCATAGTCATTGTTAGAATTAGCCTGTGGCTTAACAAGATGACCACTTGGTACTTGGGTGACTTTAGAGCATTTCATTATGTTGCAAACTTGCATTCCTCTCACAGGTATTTGGGCCGGGTGCACCTACAACCAACACCCTAACCACTAAGTCTCATACTTCTACAGTGAGGCCCCTCAAATGAGGGGATCATATGAGAAGTGGTTTTATAAGAATATATTTGGATGCCAGTCATCTAATTTGAAATCGAAATTGAACCAAATTCGATGACTGGCACCCATGCCAGCGGAGCGCTAACAGCTCCATCCAAGCAGGATCACTGCCAGAGCAGCTGTCTGGCACATGAAGAGCACCATTTGAGCGTGATCATTGTCAGTGTTGCCTCACTGGCACGTGAACAAAACATTCGAGTGAGGCTGTTGCCAGTGTTGCTAGACTGACTCCTGTGCAGGTGTCACGTAAAAAACACCATTTTCGAGCCTGGCCATTGCCAGTACCACCAGACTGGCCCTCGTGCCGGTGGCACTTTAAAAGCACCCACTACACTCTCGGAGTGGTTGGCATTAGGAAGGGCAGCCAGCTGTATAAACTCTGCCAGATCAGATTGGAGCCTGGCGCAGCCATCTGGTTCGCCAGCCCTCAGTCAAATCATCCAACCCATGCTAGCATGGAAAGCTGACGTTAAATGATGATGATGATGATATTTAATATTTTTTTGGGGTATCATGACATGAAAACGTCATCTGTCGCCATTATCTTCGTTGCAGAGAGTTACACATTATGACAGCCACCTACTCGGGGTGGGGAACTGGAAACAGCAGGGAGAGAGACAAACAAGACAGCCACTGCTTTCACAGAAGACACCTCACCATCCTTCTGACACTGCTGAGACAGCAGCAGCAGTGGAGGCGCAATGGCCCAATGGTTAGGGCAGCAGACTCGCAGTCGGAGGATCGCGGTTTCGATTCTCAGACCGGGTGTTTGAGTGAAAACACCTAAAGCTCCATGAGGCTCAAGCAGGGGGTGGTGGTGACCCCTGTTGTACTCTTTCGCTCCGTCCCCGACTTCCTACGCAACCGCTGAGCCTGGATGCGCATTCATCCATCCGTCGATGCTCTCGGTGTCGGGGGTTGACCTGCTTTCTCTTCTGCGGGTCTTACAAATAGCAAAGGACCACGTGTCGGACTTCTCCCACTGGACGCAGACCGCTACGCTCAACAGCAACAGCAGTAGCAGCTACCTCTCACCCACAAAGTTTCGTCATGCCAGTATGAGAAAAAGAATGCTGAAGGATTAAATAATAATGATTGCAATAACGAATGATAAGTTATCTGCACTGGCTTATAATAAGAGAGAGAGAGAAATATAAAAAATGAAAAGGGAGGAGCTGTAAGAGAGACACAGAGGAAACTGGAAAGGAAACAAAAGAGAGGAATAGAAATAATAATAATAATAGAAATAGAAATAAAGAATAGAAATAAAAGATTAGAAATAGAATAGAAATAAAGTGATATTTACTCGTATATTGGTAGGAGAAATTTCAACCGGCCTTGTTTATTAATGAAGCTAACAGCATGAGGAATGCACTTGTTCCATTTAGCTCGCAGACAAAGTCTTAACCACCTGCATGTTTGAAAATAAAGATCACATGAGAAAACAAACATTAAGAACTAAAATGCATACAGATACTAAACAAAGCTGAAAATACAACCACAAAAAAATAAATACATATAGGTGCAGGAGTGGCTGTGTGGTAAGTAGCTTGCTTACCAACCACATGGTTCCGGGTTCAGTCCCACTGTGTGGCACCTTGAGCAAGCGTCTTCTACTATAGCCTCGAGCCAACCAAAGCCTTGTGAGTGGATTTGGTAGACGGAAACTGAAAGAAGCCCGTCATATATATATATTAGGAAGGGCATCCAGCTGTAGAAACACCGCCATATCTGACTGGCCTGGTGCAGCCTTCGGGCTTGCCAGACCCCAGTTGAACCGTCCAACCCATGCTAGCATGGAAAGCGGACGTTAAACGATGATGATGATGATGATGATGTATATGTTTGTGTGTCTGTGTTTGTCCCCCCAACATCGCTTGACAACCGATGCTGGAGTGTTTACGTCCCCGTCACCTAGCGGTTCGGTAAGAGAGACCGACAGAATAAGTACTAGGCTTACAAAGAATAAGTCCCGGGGTCAATTTGCTCGACTAAAGGCGGTGCTCCAGCATGGCCGCAATCAAATGACTGAAACAAATAAAAGTATAAAACAATGTAAAAATTTTTAACTTCCCAAAAGGATATCAACCATACTGTCTCCTCTTTCTATCTCCATTTCTATCACTATTCTAATGGCCTCTGTTTACCTGAACTGTGTGCCACCTCTTTATACATAAGTTCATTCCTCCTAACTCTGTCCTTCTCCTTCGTGTTATTGTGTCTTCCTCACCACACTCAAAAAAAAAAATTCTTCATCTGTTTTATGCCTGTTTTTAAATGCATGCATGGATTGGGACAATTATGTTATTAAGGAACTGATTTACAGCCAGATGCTCTTCATGTCACTAACCTTTCACTGTTTTTCAAGTAAGGGATCTTTTGTTCCCTGAGATTTTTAAGGGAGCAGGTGATTTGTTCACAAGAGAAATGTAACAGCAACACCACACATTTGCTCCAATATTGTAGATATATCTGTATCTATCTATCTATCTTATTTTTTTATTGCCCACAAGGGGCTAAACATTGAGGGGACAAACAAGGTCAGACAAAGGGATTAAGTCAATTACATCAACCTCAGTGCGTAACTGGTACTTAATTTATGACCCCAAAAGGATGAAAGGCAAAGTCGACCTTGGCGGAATTTGAACTCAGAACGTACAGACAAACGAAATACCTATTTCTTTACTACTCACAAGGGGCTAAACACAGAGAGGACAAACAAGGACAGACAAACGGATTAAGTCGATTATATCGACCCCAGTGCGTAACTGGTACTTATTTAATCGACCCCGAAAGGATGAAAGACAAAGTTGACCTCGGCGGAATTTGAACTCAGAACGTAACGGCAGACGAAATACCACTAAGCATTTTGCCCGGCGTGCTAACGTTTCTGCCAGCTTCCTGCCTTTTCTATCTATCCATCTGTCTATACATATATATATATATATATATCATCATCATCATCATCATCATCGTTTAGCATCCGTTTTCCATGCTAGCATGGGTTGGACGGTTCAACTGGGGTCTGTGAAGCCAGAAGGCTTCATCAGGCCCAGTCAGATCTGGCAGTGTTTCTACGGCTGGATGCCCTTCCTAACGCCAACCACTCCGTGAGTGTAGTGGGTGCTTTTTACGTGCCACCCGATATATATATATATATATATATATATATATATATATATATAATACACCAAAAGGGATTCACAACCCATTGGACATCCTAGAGTATACCAAACACCGTGTGATCAATACAATGTGTACTTTGGATTAGCAAAACATGCACTGGGCATTAAATACTTGTATGGGTTAAATTCTCTGTCGACAACCTGCTTAAAGGTTAATTCAAATCAACCTGGTGCACATCATTTGAGGACCTGGCTCTCTACAGAATCATTAATATTGTGTGTGTGTGTATATATATATATATATATATATATATATATATATATATACATATACACACACACATACATATATACTATTATTATTATTATATAAATATGCTACATCTGTTTGTAGAAATTGAGAAAATGCATTATGAATATATACTTACCGAAACAGAATCTCTGAGTTTCCCTGAGAAAATAAGTGATATGCCGATTCCATATGAGCAATCTTGGTCAAACTAAAGGGGTCCTGTGAGCAAAAGAGAGAGCACATTATACTGGACATTTCAAAATCTTAAGGTCTTTGTAAAAATGTAGGCTACTGTTGGTTATGATAATGATGATGCTAGTGTTGGCGGTTTTGGTAAGAGTGATGATAATGGTGGTGATTTTCTTATGGTAAATGCAAGCAAAAGAGGAAAAGCCCATGGCCTTCATATGCTGTTAGCTTAAATGGCTCATCAGGACACTGTCCGAAAGGAAGTTCTCGAGATGGAGTTGTGGTCAAGTCAGTATGGATTGGCGTGGATAAAGACATTATAGGGGTGATAGAAGGAGGAGAAAGAGTTGAAAACACAGAATAGGTTTGGTGATAGTGGGAAATAGTGAGTGAGGATTTGAACTTAGTAATACTGAAAGCCAGATTGAATACTGCAAAGCATTTTGCCCCACACTCTAATGATTTGGCATCTTATGATGAATGATGTTTAAGCTCATGTTTAAAACAAAAGACATGAAGAAGGGGAGGAAGGAGAGTAGAAGGATGAGAAGAGGGGATGGGGAAAGTTGAGGGGAAGATGTAGGGGAAAGGAAGGGGGAGAGAAAAGAGGAAAGGAAGGAGGGAGAGAGAAGGGAAAAAGGAAGAGTAAAGAGGAGGCAGATAGAAGGGAAGAAGAGGGGGAGGGAAGGGAGGAATAAGAAAGGAGAAGGGGAGGAAGAGGAAAGGAGAAGTGGAGGAAGAGGAAAGGAAAGGAGGAGGAGGGAAAACGAAAAAGTAAAAGGAGGGAGAGAGAAGGGAAAAAAAAGAAGAGTAAAGAGGAGGCAGAGAGAAGGGAAGAAGAAAGGGCAGAAGAGGGGGAGGGGAGAGAGGAAGAAGAAAGGAGAAGGGGAGGAAGAGGAAAGGAGAGGAGGAGAAAAGGGAGGAAAGAGAAGAAAGGGAAGAAGAGAGGATAAAGAGTTTGAATTTTTCAAGCTTTACCTGTTCCATCAACTGGTTGAGGAATTCCAACGTCTGTGGAGTGGAGAATTGGTCAAGATCTGATGAAGAGAACTGTCCAAAGTTACTGTCTCCAGTTGAACACCATCTTTCACTTAGTTGCTGGCAAGCATCAGCAAGGCATGACTGATACCTAACAATGTGATAATAATATCATTATTAAAGATAATAGAAATATTCTTTTCTGCTCTACGCACAAGGCCTGAAATTCTTGGGGAGGGGGCTGTCGATTGGATCTACCCCAGTATGCAATAGGATTTGAACTCAGGACAGGAAGAGATGCAAGCTACCATAAATTACTTTGTCCATTGTCAAACCAATTCTGTAGAGGAGAAACTGTGGAGGTTAAATGTAAGAAATACTTACGATATCGGTACTGCTGGCATTCCAGTCTCAAAGAACCAGTCATTCCAGTTCACTCTCCTTAAAGCACTGCCCTTGCCCTTTGTTAAACAGATTGAAAATGGAGGAATCATAAAGACATGGGATAGAAGACACTATAAACAATGATTGGAAAAAGAAAAAAAAATCCACAAAAAACAAAAGAAAAACACAACAGATTCACTGGTTGGATTTGAACCTTAGATTTGCTGGGCAAATCCTTTTACCCATCAATTAAATCACAGCAGCTACATGGCTGGCTGACTTACATGGATGGTATACAGATTCAGGAACAGCATCAATAGTTTGAGATGATGGAAGAGTGATGGACTGATGATTATGATGGAGTGATGAATATAGCAGAGTAGTGATAATGGTGGGAAAGTGAAGATGGTAGAGTGATGATTAAGGTGGAATGATGGAGATGACTGAGTGATGGAGTTGACGGAGTGATGGAGATGACGGAATGATGGAGTGATAGAGATGACAGAGTGATGGAGAAAGTGGAGTGATGAAGATGGCAGAATGATGACTATGGTGGAGTGATGAAGATAGTAGAGTGATGACTACAATGAAGTGGAGATGGCAGAGCGGTGAAGATGGTGGGCTGATGACAATAGCCATGTGGCAAAGTTGTTATTGGAAACAAACTTGGTTAAAGAAGTTGCAAAAGATTGACCTAGTCAGGTATAAACGTAACGAGTTAACAGAACAACAGGTAAATATGACAAAGTAAAACTGGTTTTCTTTATTTACATTTTGTCTCTATTAATACATCCACGCTGCTTGCATATGACAGCAGCTACCTTTTACACACACTTATCTGCACTTGGCTTGTCATTCAAGTCAACATTAGAGCAGATGAGACTAAAGCTCATTCCTTGCCAATCTCAGTAGGTTTCCTCCATACAATGCATCACTGTTGAGTCATATTCCTTACATATTGTCTTTTACTATGGACTTGGTTATAGGCTAACACAACCTTGTATTAATCTATAACCCAAAGTTTAGAGAGAAGCTAGAGCTTCTTTCTAAGCTTTGGTAGAAGCCTGTCAAATGTGATTCCAGCCTTGTGACACAGCTTTTCACCAAGTCTACTTGAGGATTACGTTAAGAGTAAAGGAGTCAGTGGAATATTCAGCCACTTGGAATATAATTATCATTTATTCCATAGTCATGGAAATCATTTGGATGAAAAAAATATGAATTCTGTAGATGAAGTCAGAACGGTACTGGAGGAGTATTTTTCATCACGGACAAGTGAATTTTGGAAGAGAGACCTTGCAAGTCTATCAGATAGATGGAAGAGCATTGTAGAAAACGAAGGAGAGTATATTTTAGATTAAAAAAGAACTTTATCTTAATTTTGAAAAATAAAAGAATTATAAAAAAACCACATTATTTATGGGATGACGCAATAGGTAATAGGTAATAAATTATATGCACTCTCCTTATGAAATTTATTAAAATAAAATTGGAGGAAGAACAATTACATCAGTTTTCAACATAATCTCCTCACTTTACAATGCATTTCTTCTATAGTCCACAAGCTTGCTTATTCTATTGGAGAAGGTTCTTAGCTAGTCGCGCAGGCATTTGTGCACCAGTACCTGCACTTCATCATCTGTAGCAAATCAATGACCTTGTAAAGCATGTTTGGGTGGTCCAAAGAGGTGATAGTCATGGGAGAGATCTCAACTGTATGCAGGGTGTTCCAGCAACTCAAAAGCCGATTTTTCAGTGATTTCAATGGTGTGGATGTGCATTGTTGTGCAACATTAACACTTGATTTAACGACAGACCTCAGCATTTGGCATGAACTGCTAGTTTCACTTTGTTGACCAGCATTTCATTTAGTCTACACTGATGACAGTAGACACCTTTTCCAAGTAATGTTCTATCTAGTACAAAGCCTTTTGCACCCAAATAACAGTCAGCATCATTTTTTTATGCAGAAGTTTTAGTCTTGAATTTCTTTTTTGCTGGCAATTCTGGGTGTTTCTGTTCCACACTTTGCTTTTTGATTCTGGCTCACAGTAATGGACTCAAATCTCATCTTCTGTGACTATTTTCTCAAAACAAGCTTCACCTTCATCATTCTAGCAGTTGAGTAAGCATTGACAGATCTTTACATGACTGCATTTACGTGCTTTGGCAAGCTCTCTTGGCACCCATCTTGCACAGACTTTATAGAAGTGGAACCTGTTGTGGATGATTTTGAATGCAGACCCATGACTAGTTTGCAGAGAACATGCCACTTCCTCAATGGTCACTTGTTGCTTCACCAGAACCATCTCTTGAGCTTGTTGCATCTTCACATCAGTGGCAGATGTTGATGGACATTCTACTCCCTCTTCGTTCTTTATGCTTGTCTGACCTTTTCCAAACTTTGTGATCAACTCATACACACTTCTACATGAGAGACCACTGTCTACATATTGTACTGAAAGCCTACAGTGAATTTCGGCCCAACACACTTTTAAACCAGAGGAATTGGATCACTGATCTCAGTCCTTCCTTGGTGTACACAGTCAGCAGAGCAGACATGTTTACTCTGTAACACAAGAAAGAAAACTGGAGGATCAAGATCAAATCTTGGTTATGTAACCACAAGTGTACTACCTGTTGGCACTCGAGCACTGAAGGCAGTGCAGCCAATCTAAGGAAAGGTTAGAATGATGGCTACAACTGGTATCTTTGATCCTAAGTCTGCTTGATCAGTGGTAACCTGGATCTAGGGCCAAATTACCACTGGTCAATAACAGCAATATCCAATAACAATGTCAACATAATCTATATATATATATATATATATATATAAGCGGCAAAATGTCTGTCTGTCTGTGTGTGTGTCCTTTATACAAATCCACAATTTTTCAGTTAGTGGACTCGCACTTTCTATGGTCATTCAAACCGTCCAAGGGTGGTCGTGCATATCTTTACATTTCCCCAGTCACCCCGCAAAGCCATTAAAAAATCAAGTGACTTTTTTGTGAATTTTCTATCCAAAACCCAATAAAAATGCCCAAAACTTGATACGCCAATTGAATGCCAGCTAGCTGTATGTGATTGGTCAGAGATTTGGACAGTACTCACGTGTATGTGCGCACACATGCAGCTGTATATGCATGCACTAGCACTATGACCCGGTGTTGCCAGGTCATAGTGCTAGTTCTATTTAAAATAGTAGAATATAAATATATATTTACCTTTTCTGTAAAGTAAGACAACAGAAACTCTTTCCATTGGTGAGAGTTAATTGAATGATACTTGAAATGTTCAATGTAAGCTTTTAAAAATGGTTCAAAAACCTCTGTGGAAATGAAACAGAATAGTCTTAGACTTTTTTTCATATCTTAGATGTATTATAGAAATCGGAAATCAACCTTTAGCTTGCAAACTTTATTTTATCAACCCTCAGAAGAAACTGAACACAAAAGTTAAGCTGTAACTAAATGCCTCTCAGTATTTTGTCCAATGTGCTTAGGATTCTGCTAATCCATTAAAATAATGGTAAATTACATTTAATTTAGTTTACTATATAAAACAGATTTAATATTTTTCTGAAAAAAGGAGAAAAAAGACTTAGCTCTTGAAATCTTACATAAAGACTATCTATTCTCAGTGAGGGTCATATTTAAAAAAAAAAAACCCACAAATACAGCCCTTGATCTGTACATCTAACACAGTTATTGCTATCTCCTTGATGCAGGCAGACCAAAAATGAACTACGATGCTACAGTTTGGTAATGTCACCCAATTATCTTAAACTTTCTGTTGTAGTTTGCCCTCTCTGATCAGTCTTAACCCAAAGCTTTATTCTCTTCTTGTATGCTATTTTTTTTTTTTAGATTTTAGCACCCAAAACCTTATTTCCTTGGTACAGGTTGATCTAAAATGACCTTGGCATTGCCCTCTTCTTTAGATCTTATCATCCTGGTGAAAGTTGACCAGGAATATTGCTGGTTTTCCTCAGATGACCGTGTGTGTGTGTGTGTGTGTGTGCATGTATGTATATTCAATTTCTTCTCGGTCTGTTGATCAGGTTGACCGAATGAAACATTCTGTCCCGATACATTTTTCTATACACATATAATGCAAAATACTTGTGTGTATGTGTGTGTGTGTTTCTGTACACACACATACACACACACACACACACAAACATACATGAATGTTTTTTTCTTCTTTCTGTGAAGTTATATTAAAAAACTAATTTAACATTAACTGAAGGATTACTCAGTACTTTTTAGAAGAGTATATTATTAATTGTTACAAAGAAATGGTTGATAATGCCTTCAAAGTTTTGGCTTGTTCAATATTATTAGAATGTGGTTTACTTTGACTTGTTCTGATTTGATATGGGTTTTGGCAGAAAGAATAATGTGAAGGAAGATTAGATGTGGTGTTGGTAGACAGGAGAAATGGTTACATAGGAAAGGAAGAAAACAGAAAAGAACATAAGGAGATATGAGCTTGCAGGGTGTAAGCTGAAAGAAAGGTATGGTGGAGAGAGTCATTCAGGTTTGATAGGAGAATTTTGTTATTGTTTAGGATTCAGTCAGGTTTGAAAGTTAAAGAGTAAGCTACTTCCCTTCTATGCCTACACCAAGCCGAAACCTCATTTACATTACTCTACCTATTGAAGGAACAACCTGCCAAAATCTAAAGCTAGAAAGAACTAAAGTAAACCACAGTTTGATGATGACAAATAAGCCAAAACTTCAAAATCCTTATCAACCTTTCCCTGGTAAATATATACATATATATATATATATATTATATATATATATATATATAGGGAGAAAAACAAAAGACAAAGACAGGTGGTGTAGACAACAAACAGATGTATTAGTATAACGCTCGGTAAGTGAAAAAGTCTTTAATGTTTTGAGCCTACGCTCTTCCACAGAAAGGAACACAGAAAGAAACAAGGAGAGAAAAAAATGTGTGTAGTGGCAAGCGACCTATCATGGCGAATGCCAAACAGAAGGGTCACACAAGAGAGCTAATCTCATTGAGTACATATTAATTACTTGGAAATTTTATGTTATGATAAGAAATCCAAGTTGGTAAAATAATTAATACATAATTAATATATAAAACACAAACCTGGTCCACCAACAAGGTCTTCCAAATAATAGAGTAAGGCATAGCCTTTTTCATAAGGCACAGAAGAAAAGGAGTCATCAGGAGATACTCCTTTGAGTTCGGGTACCAATCGAGTAAAATTAGGCTTAGTGTTCGGATTATTAACCTACCAAAAGTAAGAACAGACACAAGTGACAGGAATGTCATGATATCACATAATACATTATAAGTGACAAACTTGTTTTGGCATGGGATAATAAGGGGCCAGAAGAGATATGTAAGAGCGTGTCATAACAGAGAAAAGTAACAAATCTTTTATCTTTATCTTTTACTGGTTTCTGTCATTAAACTGCAGCCATGCTGGAGCACTGCCTTGAAGAAAATTTAGTTGAACTAATCAACCCCGGTGTTGTTTTTTTTTCTTTTTAAGCCTGGTATTTATTCTATTGGTCACTTTTATCCAAACCGTAAAGTTACAGGGATGTAAAGTGACTAACACCAGTTGTCAATCAGCGGTGGTAAACAAACACAAATACAAAGACACATCATCATCATCATCATCATCATTTAACGTCCGTTTTCCATGCTAGCATGGGTTGGATGGTTTGACCGGAGTCTGGAAGCCATGGAGGCTGCACGAGGCTCTAGTCTGATTTGGCAGTGTTTCTACAGCTGGATGCCCTTCCTAATGCCAAACACACCGTGAGTGTAGTGGGTGTTTTTTTACGTGCCACTGGCACAGGGGCCAGAACAGGCTGGCAAACGGCCATGATTGGTTGGTGCTTTTACATGTCACCGACACGGACGCCAGTCAGGCGGCGCTGGCATCTGCCACGTTCGGACGGTGCTTTTCACGTGTCACCAGCACGGGTGTATATAGATATTTATATATACAATGGGCTTCTTCCAGTCTCCATCAACCAAATCTACTCGTAAGGCTTTGGTTGGCCCAAGGCTATAGTAGAAAACACATGCCGAAGGTGTCATGCGGTGGGACTGAACCTGGAACCATGAGATTGGGAAGCAAGCTTCTTACTACACAGCCATGCCTGCGCCTAGATATGCAATGATAGCACATAACAAAAACAAGTGACAAAGATGTTAACATTATGACATGATAGAGAGAAGTAATAGACGTGTTTGTCACAGGCATTTTAAAACATTGTGTAGGAGACATGCTAAGGCATGTCATAGTGGAGATAATGAACAAACGTGCCAAGACAGGAGATAGCAGGGTGTTACAGAAGGTTGGAAACAAATGATACAGCTTATTTGATAGTGTCACTGGTTTTACAACTACTAAGTGTTATCAAGATAAGGAAGCGCGCACACATATATATATATATATATATATATATATATATATATATATATATATATATATATATATATATAAAGCAAAGCATTCAAACACTGAGATTTGAAATCAGACGTCACTACTGTTCATATCATCTGTGGATAAATTTGAAAATTGATGATATCACCAGTAGTGACATAGGTGGATCGCAGGCGCAATAGCATTAAATAGCTATGGATAATAAATTTGTACAAAGCGTAAGGATACTTAACAAGCATCCACCTGCTAGAAATAAGAGCTAAAGTCTTAAATTTATCCACTATACCGCACCAAGATAACAAAGAAAAACAGTATACAAGGAAAACAGAAAGGATTAAAACATTTAACAGCACAAATAAAAAATATTATGCAATTAGGGATATCCACAAACCGGGTTTTGGCTTTTGGGTATTTAAACCCTGAGCCTCATCAGTGTGGCTTATACACAGACACACACACACATGCACATATGTTGATAAACATATACACACATATACATGCATACAACAGGTGTTTTCAGTTCCCATCTACCAAATCCACTTGCGAAACTTTGGTTGGCCTGGAGATAACCAAAGGAGCTATAGTAGAAGACACTTGCCTAAGGTACCACACAGAAGGACTGAACCTGAAACTACGTAGCTGGAACTTCTTTTCACACCATTGTATATGAACAGAGATAAAAAAAAAAAAAAAAGGCAATGGCTAGGCAATGAGAAAGAAGTTGATGTTTAGCTGCAAAATTAGGACCAACAGTTTACAAAAGTCTGTTTTGATTGCAGTGGTTATTATTGTTTTTTAATAAGAAATCTTTTACTTGTTTTAGTCATTAGACTGTGGTCATGCTAGAGAACTGCCTCAAAAATTTTTTGTTTTTTCATTGAACAAATCAAAGCCCAGTACTCGCTTTGAAGCCTGGTATTTATTTTATCAGTCTATTTTTGCCAAACTGTTAAGTTACAGGGAAGTAGACAAACCATCACCGGTTATCAAGTGGCAGTAGGGGACAATAACATGGAGTGCAAAAAAAAATGCTGAAACTCACATAATCTGCCCAGGATTTTTTTCCAATCATGCCTAAAAGATTTCTTAATGGTTCCCCACAACCTAGCTTAGCACAAATTTTTCTCTCTACAAATGTCGTATGGCCTTCATTTAACCTATAAAGAATAGAAAAAAAAGAAAGATTAAATAAATTCAAATAAAACAAAATAGATTACGTTCAAAATTATTACATCTCTTATTATAAAAGGCAGATTTTATCTGCCTCCCTTTGTAACTTATAGAAATCTACAATATAGGATTTCTTCAATTACAATTTACCTAGCATTTTTAAGAGTAGAATGCATCGGGTCATGCCAGGTCCAGTTTTTAAAATTTAAACTCCAATTAAGCAAAATTTACAGAAAACTCACATTCTGGTGTGTATGTCAAATGCTTTTCTTAGTCTGGTTTACAGCACATGCAAACGCACACACACAGTGTGCAACGAATAAAGTGAAACTAGATGTAATATTTGTTTCTGTCTATCACCCTGATAGATACATGAGTAAAATGTATGGGAAGCTAACAGATAAGAGTGAGTGAAAATGTTCTTGGAAGAGAGTAAATTAGCGACAGAGTGATTTGAGGAAGACTAAACTGAAAGTATGAAACAGTGTTTATGTATAAACAGACGACACTTATATAAACCCTTTCGTTACCAAACCGCCCGAATTTACCTATTCATATTTAAATGAGAATATCAGAGTAAATCTCTTTAGTACATTCGTGAAAACACGTATTATACTTCGTAAACACTTCAAATACAGTTTTGTACAAAAATCGAAGTGTAATTTTAATTCCGTGAATTATGGGAGATTTTTTTCCGAAATTTGTTCCTATTGTGTTTTCAAAATTTGTAATTCTGACAAAAAATGGATACGAATTTCATTATATCAAGCAGCGAGTCAGAATTCGAAGGATTTTCTACTGAAGACCTTCATAAATCTAACTCTATGACTGAAAAAAAAAGCATCTTTATATAAGAGTGAAGTTGTGTGTCTGTCCCCTTCGATTTAGATTCGTAACTACTCCCACATTTTGCGGTGCAGTTTAACCAAAAGCGGGTATCTTATAGTCGTGATTCATATCGAGCCCTTCTGGGTATTAGCGCGCGTCTACGATGAGTCTACGATTTAAAAAAAATTTACCATCATATTTTTCCATTTTAATGCATTTTTTCGCTTTTATATAAGGGAAGTAACTCTCTAAAAATATCTACGATGTGTCAACGATTTAAAAAAAAATTTACCTTAATTTTTTTTCAATTTTTAATGCATTTTTTTGCTATTTTTTGGCTATAACTCTCTAAAAATGCTTATATAGTTATTTCCCTTACAACCCGAGCAACGCCGGGCGATACTGCTAGTCTCTATATAAACGGCAAAATGTCTGTCTGTGTGTGTGTCCTTTATACAAATCCACAATATTTCAGTTAGAGGGCTCGCACTTTCTATGGTCATTCAAAACCATCCAAGGGTGGTCGTGCACATCTTTACTTTCCACCTGTCACCCCTCAAAGCCATTAAAAAATCAATAGAAGTGACTTTTTTTTGTGAATTTTCTATCCAAAACCCAAAACCCAATCAAAATGCCTGAAACTTGATACGCCAATTGAATGCCAGTCAGCTGTATGTGATTGGACAGAGACTTGGACAGTATTCGTATGGTCACAATGCTAGTTTATTTTTAACAATGCAAAACTACAGAAGTATTAAGTTCCCTTTAATGTTCTTTTCCACTCTCCTGAAATGTTAAACTTATTTACATTTTGTAGTATCATCATCATCATCATTGTCCTGATCGTCGTCGTCACAGTTTACAGTGTATTCATCATCAAATCCATCTATCTCCCGCTCACTCCCTCCCTCCAGATCAAGAATTGGCAAACTTCTTAAATCAGTGACCCGCTTCTTTGAATTATTGATAAATTATCAACCAACACCCTTCATATGAATTTCTAAAATTATTCTTCCATGTCATTATTGCTTTTTAATAAGAAACTTTTTTTTATCATTTACTTGTTTCAGTCATTAGACTGTGGCCATGCTAGAGCACTGCCTCAAAGATTTTTTTTTTTAGTTTTTTCATTGAACAAATCAAAGCCCAGTACTCATTTTGAAGCCTGGTAATTATTTTGTCAATCTTTTTTGCCAAACTGCTAAGTTACAGGGATGAAGACAAACCATCATCGGTTATCAAGTGGCAGTAGGAGACAAACACAAAGACACACACATATATGACAGGCTTCTTTCAGTTTCTGCCAACTGAATCCATTCACAAGGATTTGGTTGGTCTGCGGCTACAATAGAAGAGACTTTCCCAAGGTGCCATGCAGTGGGAATGAACCTGGAACCATGTGGTTGGTAAGCAAGCTACTTGCCACACAGCCACTCCTGTGCCTCATATATATATATATTATATATGTATGACGTTAAAATATATATATTTTGTTTGTATGTATGTATATCATCATCATCATCATCGTCGTTTAACGTCCGTTCTCCATGCTAGCATGGGTTGGACGGTTCGACCGGGGATCTGGGAAGCCAGAAGGCTGCACCAGGCTCCAGTCTTATCTGGCAGTGTTTCTACAGCTGGATGCCCTTCCTAACGCCAACCACTCCGTGAGTGTAGTGGGTGCTTTTTACGTGCCACCTGTATATATATGTATGTATATATATATGTATATACATATATATGTATGGCATAAAAATATATATATTTTAATGTCATACATTCAAAATGTAATTATCTTCAAGAAAAA
Organism: Octopus sinensis; assembly: GCF_006345805.1. Taxonomy (NCBI): domain Eukaryota; kingdom Metazoa; phylum Mollusca; class Cephalopoda; order Octopoda; family Octopodidae; genus Octopus; species Octopus sinensis. Next base: position 67,182,008 of record NC_042999.1, on the reverse strand, counting down.
TAAACAAACAAATAGGCGCAGGAGTGGCTGTGTGGTAAGTAGCTTGCTAACCAACCACATGGTTCCGGGTTCAGTCCCACTGCGTGGCATCTTGGGCAAGTGTCTTCTATTATAGCCTCGGGCCGACCAATGCCTTGTGAGTGGATTTGGTAGACGGAAACTGAAAGAAGCCTGTCGTATATATATGTATATATATATATATATATATATATATATATATATATATATATATATATATGTATGTGTGTGTGTTTGTGTGCTGGTGTGTTTACATCCCCGTCACTTAGCGGTTCGGCAAAAAGAGACCGATAGAATAAGTACTGGGCTTACAAAGAATAAGTCCCGGGGTCGAGTTGCTCGACTAAAGGCGGTGCTCCAGCATGGCCGCAGTCAAATGACTGAAACAAGTAAAAGAAAAAAAAAAAGAAAAAAAAAGAAACTAGTTAATAAGATAGGCGTAGGAGTGGCTGTGTGGTAAGTAGCTTGCTTACGAACCACATGGTTCCGGGTTCAGTCCCACTGCGTGGCACCTTGGGCAAGTGTCTTCTACTATAGCCACGGGTCGACCAAAGCTTTGTGAGTGGATTTGGTAGACAGAAACTGAAAGAAGCCCGTCGTATATGTGTATATGTATGTGTGTGTATACGTATGTGTGTCTGTGTTTGTCCCCCCCAACATCGCTTGACAACTGATGCTGGTGTGTTTACGTCCCTGTAACTTAGCGGTTCGGCAAAAGCGACCAATAGAATAAGTACTAGGCTTACAAATAATAAGTCCTGGGGTCGATTTGCTCGACTAAAGGCAGTGCTCCAGCATGGCCACAATCAAATGACTGAAACAAGTAAAAGAGTAACACACACAGTACCAAGCTCTACAATTTATATCTAAGAAAGGTCAAAGCAATTTGATTCTAATTTATGATGTGTTTACAACTTACTGGTTGACTAATCCTTCCCACTTGACTACACCCAGTGAAGTGTAAGTAATTTAACTTGCATTTATTATACCAGGACAATGCAGGAAGTTTAAATATTCGTTTACCAGACAATCAATCTCAAGATCAGTGAGTTTATATCCAGTCACTTGCATTGATTTGTGTTTGTGGCCAAGCCCACCAATAGGTACCGCAGTAAGGTAGGGCTCTCAAACAAAAGCAATAGTTTCAGCACCATGGAAACACACAAGAGTTTATTTAACTCAGGGCAATGACTTGGACTTAGTTTAATTCTTTTGATACAAACCAGCCTGAGACTGCACCTGGTTCTAAGAAACTAACTTTTACTTTGAAAGCAATCTATATTAAAAGCTTTTATCATATCATCATCATCATTTAACATCTGCTTTCCATGCTAGCATGGGTTGGACGATTTGACTGAGGACTGGTGAACCAGATGGCTGCACCTGGCTGCCCTTCCTAACGCCAACCACTCAAAGAGTGTAGTGGGTGCTTTTACATGCCACCGGCACGAGGGCCAGTCAGGCGGTACTGGCCCAACTGGTATTTTTTTTTTACGTGCCACCTGCACACTGGCACAAGTGCCAGTAAGGCGACGCTGGTAACGATCACGCTCAAATGGTGCATTTTACGTGTCACCGGCACGGACGCCAGTTAGCCGCTCTGGCAACGATCACGCTCGGATGGTGCTCTTAGTGCTCCACTAGCATGGATGCCAATGATCGAATTTGATTTCGATTTCACTTGCCTCAACAGGTCTTCGCAAGCAGTATCAAATGAAGGGAAGGTACGCATAAGTAGGCTGGTTACACTCATTTACAACTAGCATGTGATGTCAAGACAAGGAGACACAATATATATATATATATATATATATATATATATATATACATATATACATATATATACATATGTATAAATATATATAATTATTAATAGCAGGGAATATAAAATTCCAAGGCAACAGGGAAAAACAAACTCAATTTAGAAATACTAAATAAAATTTCACGATATCTTAAATATATAGAGATTTAAGAGACAGAACCTCCATAAAGTAATTCAATTAATAATGAAAGATATTATCTCTAATATATATATATATATATATATATATATATATATATATATATTCATTTATGTATACAATGGGCTTCTTTCAGTTACCATTGACCAAATCCACTTACAAGGCTTTGGTTAACCTGGGGCTACAGTAGAAAACACCTGCCCCAGGTGTGACATGATGGAATAAATCGCAAGAGCATGTGATTGGGAAGCAAACCATTTAACCATGCAGCCCACTATAGAAAATAGATAACGCTGCAGAAACTGACCCCAAAAATACAAAATAGTGCACAAACTGATAGCACATAAACCATGTCTGTGTGCACTTGCACACAGACATGATTTATCTTGCTGACCTAAGTTCATTGGAAAACAAAATATTATAGACAACAGTTTCATGACCTTCCTTTGAGGTTACTAACATGCATATTTTGAATAAGGAATATGCATAAGTGTTGCTTTGGTAGGTACAGGTGTAGCTGTGTGGTAAGAAGTTAGCTTCCCAACAACATGGTTCTGGGTTCATTCTAACAGCTTGACACCTTAGGCAAGTGTCTTCTGTTATAGCCCCAGGCCAACCAACGTTTTGTAAGTGGATTTGGTAGATGGAAACTGAAGGAGGCTCGTCATATGTGTGTGTTTGTGCATGTGTATATATATATATATATATATATATATTACTGTTCGTGCCAGTGGAGCGCTAACAGCTCCATCCGAGCGGGATCACTGCCAGAGCAGCTATCTGGCTTCCGTGCCGGTGGCATGTGAAAAACAAAATTTGAGCAAGGTCGTTGCCAGTGCCGCTGGACTGACTCCTGTGCAGGTGGCACATAAGAAACACCATTTGAGTGTGGCTATTGCCAGTACCGCCAAACAGGCCCTCGTGATGGTGGCACATAAAAAAAGCACCTGGTACTTGCAGTAAACTGGTTGCTAGCCATAGCAACCATGTCAAAGCAGACACTGGAGCATCATGCAGTTCTTGGACCCAGAGAATCCTGTCATACCTCCAGTTCCATGTCAGCATGGAACATGAATGTTAAAGGATGATGATGATGTTGTTGATGATGATGATGATGTCGATGATGATAATGATGTCGATGATGATAATGATGACGAAGATGACAACCAAGATGATGATGATGAGGAAGAGGAGTAAGAGGGGGAGTAAGAAGAGGAAGAAGGAAGAAGAGAAGAGGAGGGAGAAGAAAAGGAGGAAGAGGAAGAAGTAGAGGAGGAAGAAGGGAAGAAGAAGTGGAGGAGGAAGAAGAGAAGGAAGTAGAAGAAGTGGAGGAAGCAGAAGAAGTGGAGGAAGCAGAAGAAGAAGTGGAGGAGGGAGAGGGCGAAGAAGAGGAGGAAGAGGAGGAGGAAGAAGAGGAAGAAGAGAAGAGGAGGAAATGGAGGAGGAGGAAGAAAAGGAAGAAGTGGAGGAAGAAGAGGAGGAAGAAGAAGAGGACGAAGAAGAAGTGGAGGAGGAAGAAGTGGAGGAGGAAGGAAGAAAGAAGAGAAGAGGAGGGAAAAGAAGAGGAGGAAGAATTGGAGGAGGAAGGAAGAAAGAAGAGAAGAGGAGGGAAAAGAAGAGGAGGAAGAATTGGAGGAGGAAGAAGAGGTGGAGGAGGAAGAAGAGGTGGAGGAGGAAGAAGAGGAAGAAGAAGTGGAGGAGGAAGAAGAGAAGGAAGAAAAGGAGGAGGAAGTAAACAGAAAAGCAACACTCATCAACTTACCAGAAATGTTCAAATGTAGAATTAGTGACCAAGTTACCAGTCCAACTGTGAGATATTTCATGTGCAATAACATTAGCTAGTGATTTATCTCCAGCCTAAATAAAAGAAAAATGGAAAAACCTTTACAGTCTCAGAACTCATTTAGAAATATCCCTTACATCACAACACACCATTTTACAAAGAAAACAAAACAAAACACTGCATAATGTAAGGTAATGAGGCAAACTGCTACACCATCACTTCCCTCTTTCCTTGCTAGAAATTGCAGCCAAATATCTTTTAAATCACACCCTACAGTAATGTTCTCTCAGGTGGTAGCTGTGATGATTGACAGGGTGATGGATGAATTACCATGTCTAATAAAATTGGAATTTGCTTTAAACTTTATAAACTTGTCCAACTCCATAGCAAAAAAAAAATGAAGAATGATATAAATGTAAAATTGTTTGTTTTCTCAGTAATAAAGATGAAAGATGAGAGAAGATGGGTTAGAAAAATTTCACAAATATTTTGGGAGGTAGGTACCTAGTCAGCTTAAGAACTACTGCCCCCGCCCCCACTTATCTTAAAAGAAGGGAGACATTGGATAATGTACTCCCAGATATATATCATTGAACCCCACCCAACTGCTACCTCAACCCTTCTTCTTCATTCAGGATATTCATACCCCTATTCCATCTCTATCTCTTCCCCATTCTCTCCATACAACATTGCGCATTCTATCCTTTTCTACTCAAGGCACAAGGCCAGAAATTTTGGGGGAGGGGGGGCAGTCAAATAGATCGACCCTAGTACGCAAATGGTACTTAATTTATCGACCCTGAAAGGATGAAAGGCGTAGTCGACCTCAGCAGAATTTGAACTCAGAACATAAAGACAGGCAAAATACCACTAAGCATTTCGCCCGGCTTGCTAACGTCTCTGCCGGCACGCAGCCTTCTATCCACCCACTCTTTTTGTTCTTCAACCACCACTACACTCCACCCCGAGCACACTCTGATTCCTTGTCACTACCATCTTTATTTCTTTTCAATCTCACCCACACCTTATGTAATGTAAGCAGCCATGTGTCTCCCCTACAACAAGAAACTTGTTCCAGCCCCTTCCTTCACATTCTACCATTTCTCTGAGTAGCATAAAGCTGCCTCCCTCTAAACAGTAGCCCCTTGAAGGGGATCTTATTTTTGTGAGTTACATGGTAACTTTACTAGTGCTGATGCCATGAAAACACAAAAAAAAAGTCCAGTACTTTCTACAAAGTCAATCACATTAGTAAGAGAACCCAACAACTGAAACCGTGCCAAATAAGACAATGGAGCATGATGCAGCCCTCAATATGTCAGATCCTGCCAAACTGCACAACCCAGGTTAGGACAGAAGATGGGCGTCAGAAGAAAAGGAAGATGAATGGTGGTGGTGGTGGTAGCGATGATGATTATAATAATAATAATAATAATAATAATAATAATAATAATGAAATTATGTATGCAGTGCTCAGGTGCACCACAGCTTGTCAAAAGTGCATATAAAGCATATGCAGTAATGTACAAATGTCTGGAAAGCGAACAGTGTATGGGTCAGATACATGCTTGCGTGTGTATGGAGCGGGGAAAATCAGGTGTAGTGTTGGCGAATCTCAGGAAGCTTGGAAGTTTTGAAGGATGTAGTGCTCTGACAACTAACAACTGATGCAGGCAGTTTGTTCCAGCAACTCTTAGTGTGAAAAAATGTTTCCAAAAGTCATGGGATTATGATACAAGGATATCACAGCTGAAACTCCTTTGATCATAGGTCAGTAAGATGAAGGCTGACATGGGACTAAATAACAATAAAGATAAATGTAATAAAATAAAGAGCTTACCAAGAGTGTTGGGGTAACAAATGTGAGGCAGGGATTTTCCATGCCACCATAAGGAAAAGATGGTGGGAGCACAACAAGATCATATTGACTCCATACATAGGGTCCCATCAGGTTCTCAGCAACTTTCAGCATCTCTTCAGTCTAATGGGGGAAGACAGAAAAAAAAAAAAAGAAAATTAAATAAAATTTGGCATCATACTTATCTCTCTCTCTCACACACACACAACCCAAAATATACAGATACACACCAACACATAGTAAAATTCAAGCTCAAAACACATGCACACAGGCATGTGTACAAACACATATACTCAAGCACAAACACACACAAGCATGTGTACAAACACACACACAAGCATGTGTACAAACACACAAACATTAAAATTCAAGTAGAAAACATACACACACAAAGGCCTGTATAAAAACACGCAAACACTCAAGTACAAACATGTACACCCACTCACACACACAAATGAGAATTTGAAAAGAATATTTATAACACAATAATAACCTCAGTAGATCTGAACAAAGGAAGTAACATTACTAATGAGTGCAGCGCTAATTAGAAAATACAGTAATAACCTAAATATTCAAGAACTGAAGAGTGCCAATACAACGGTTCAAGAATAAGAATCGTTTAGTATTCAAGAGTAATCAGGACATATTCGTCTATTCTGGGCCTCAGAAAACAGCTTTAATAAGTCTTACCTATCCCATTCTGGCAAGGGCAAAAATCAAGAAATATGTACACGTAGTAGTAGTAGGAAGATGAATGGAGGCATAACATTGCCATCACTAGTGATCACTCCAAACACCATGATGTTGACTGGATGTTTGATTTTTATCACTCTCGATACATATCCTCAGATTGACACCCAAACACTTTCAAACGTTTATATTGGAGCTTCCAGCACAAATACCAAACAATATAGCATGCCATTTCAAAATTTCTGACAGTGAATTGCATCATGGCACTGTTTTTTTCACAGATGGTGCCCAACTGACCCTACTGTACTGTGTACTCAACAAAATTAAAAACAAACAACATGCAAGTGTGAAATTAAAATTATATAATGGCGAGAATTTACTCATCAAACCCTGTATATATATATATATATATATATATATATTATATATAGGGAGAGTTTACAAAAAAAACAAAAGACGAAGACAGGTGGTGTACAAAACAAACAGATGTATTAGTATAACGCTCAGGAATAGAAAATGTCTTTTACGTTTCGAGCCTACGCTCTTCTACAGAAAGGGACACAGAAGAAACAAGGAGAGAAAAGAACGTGTGTAGTGGCTAACGATCTATCATGGCGACTGTGTATATATATATATATATATATATATATATATATATATGGTAAATGTTGAGTACCTTAACAGATGTCAATGCTCGACCTTTAATCAAGAACAGTGTCAGTTGAGGAGTTTGGCTGGGGTGGTACATTTATCAAACAGTAATGCTGATGTCGCAAGGTGAGCTCAACAGGGACGTAAACTACATGTCAAACAAAAGAGTAAAAGCTCAGCCAATCTTAATTTTACACACACACACACACGAAAATTAGCTGCGTATTAGTTAATATCTGCACTGGGTTTCCACCAGTGAAACTAACTATTATTTCCCATCCTGCATACACATAAAAATGAATCAAGTTCACAAAGGAGCCTCTGTGTAGTCATGCAATCTACTAAAAATATCGGCCAGTTCACAACCGACAATAAAAAACAGGAAGCACAGATTCTATAATGTAGTATAAGAGACCCCTAAAAAAATAAACACTTGGATCATGCCTGGAATGCCTTTGGTCCTAACAAGTCTGTTCAATCTGGGCTTGCCTGGGTTTAAACAACAGCAACAGAAAATGAACAAAATGCAAGACAATAATTCTCGATATTATATATAAATATATACATCACCTCAGAGAACTCAAAAGCTGCTTTGTCAAGAAATTCCGTCTCTGACCATACTTTGCTACGGGGTCCAATGTTACTGGTTAAAAAGAAATATGAAAAAAAAAAAAGTATGGAATTATATATAAACACAAAATTTGCTACAATCTAATAAGATTGAACACACTAAATGATGTATTACATTTATTCATTGGCCCCCTCAAGTTTTGCAGAAATTGAAAGCCACCCACATGATGTAAACTTTGACTTGTCCTAGGTTTTTTTCATATCCCAATAAAGCCATCCCTTTCCAGGTCTGAACAGCTGGTTTCTTAGTGGGAGAAGGGAGGGGAAGGAGGAGGTTCAACTTCAGCACTGGAGACATTACTTTCACATTACTCATCAATAAATTATCCCCTAGCTCTGCACTTTCAAAGATGAGTGGGATAAAACAGGTTCATTGCTTGAAAAACAGATAAGAGTTAGTAACCACAATAGCATTTGGATGAAAAACGAAGTCTATATATGTATTTGTCTAACCTACACTAGCATGAGAAAATGAACATAAATTGAAGGAACATATGTTATCTATTCATATAACTGGCAGTCGGTATCCATCTCTCTGTTTGTCCATTCCTCTAAGGGAGAAAACTGACCTTATTATATTTGTCTCCTTTGGTTACTTTATACTCGTATTGCCTGTCATATGACAAGTAATGTTGAGAACGTTTTTGCCACCATTGACAATAAACAAATAATGTTACATCTGTCATTCATAGTTAAACAGTATTATTCTTACTGATAATATATTTATTGCAAACGCATAACAGGAAGATGTTTTAATTCAAAATTAATTTAATACATATTCATCTTTTTAAAACTAGTATTCATTTTGTATAAGGACTATGAAATTTGAAAAATAAAATTATAATCATTGTACCCATATAAACTAACATTACATAATATTACCCACAATGGTAAAACATTCATTCCAACACTACCCATCATATGATACGTTAATCGTTAGTTATTAGCATATTTAAAAAAAAAAACAGAACATTAAAAAGCTAAGCTGAAATAGTAGACAGATACATAGAGCAGCTCTACATATAGTTACTATTTAATACATGGAGCATAACTAGAAATGATTATGTAATTATACACCATGTCACTTATTCCTATCCCTCTATCATAATCTGTGACCTCTCAACATTACTCTGCACCTCAGTTAAAGGGTATTGTCTTGGGAGCTACTTTGTGATCTCACTAGTGCCAGTGACTCTGTACAATGGTTGGTTTTAGGAAGAGAATCCAGTCACAAAAACCATTCTAGAACAGACACTGGAGCTAAACATAGTCCTTTGACCTGTCGGATCCTATTAAGCCATCCTACCCAGGCCAACATGGAATACAGAAGCTAAATGATGATGATGATGACAGGCAATCAGATACATATTAATAACATATTTCCCAGATAGATCATAACAAAGATAACTAAAAATAAGCATGCATTGGCAGAAAAATTAATCAGGAGTGGCTGTGTGGTAAGTAGCTTGCTTACCAACCACATGGTTCCGGGTTCATTCCCACTGCGTGGTACTTTGGGCAAGTGTCTTCTACTATAACCTCAGGCCACCCAAAGCCTTGTGAGTGGATTTGGTAGACAGAAACTGAAATAAGCCCATCATATATATATATATATATATATATATATATATATATATATATATATATATATATATGTATGTGTGTGTATATGTTTGTGTTTGTCCCCACTAACATCGCTTGACAACCAATAGTTGTGTGTTTACGTCCCTGTAACTTAGCGCTTCAGCAAAAGGTAACCGATAGAACAAGTACTAGGCTTCCAAAGAATAAGTCCTGGGGTCGATTTGCTCAACTAAAGGCAGTGCTCCAGCATGGCTGCAGTCAAATTTTAAGATGTGTGGCACCTTGGCAAGTGTCTTCTACTGTTTGGGGGGACAAACACAGACACACAAGCATATACACACACATACATAGATATATACATATATACGACGGGCCTCTTTCAGTTTCTGTCTACCAAATCCACTCACAAGGCTTTGGTCAGCCTTAGGCTATAATAGAAGACACTTGTCCAAGGTGTCACATTGCGGGACTTGACCCAGAACTATGTGGTTGTGAAGCAAACTTCTTACCACGTAGCCACACCCAAAAGAAAATTACTTACCGACTGGCCAAGTCTCCAACAACAATAGCGATCAAATAACTTGGTATTGGCACTGGCTGTTTGAAGAAGAATTCCATTTTTGAAGAATTTGATCGACATACATTGGAACTCTGTTGAAGTGCACTCATCAAGACCACAAATTCCTTTAAGACTGTCACCTACAGAGAAGAAAACATCAAACAAAATATTGGAATGGCATTTAAGCTTTTCTCAGTCATGTGTCAAATATCCTAAATCACAATCAAAATAACAAAAGCAATGAGACAACAACAATTCAGTCCTTCTCTTCTGATCTACAAACATGCTGCCTCTTCAGTTTGCTTTTTCCACCGCCACCACCACAACTACCAAAATGGCCTCTGCTTCTCAGAACTTGTTGGTTTCATACCACCTCTACCTGACACACTTGTTCTACTTTCTCTAGTCACCCGAGACATTTAGTCCAATGCGCTAACAATTCTATTAATCCAAAGTCCTTAACAACAACAACCACCACCACCACTGTTCCCTGTTTGCATGGGTTAAGACAAAATCAGTTGAGACAGATTTTCTGCAGCTGGATGCCCTTCTTCTCATCAGCCCTCACCTGTGTCAAAACACGCTAATATTTCTCAATGACTGGACATGTTTTCATGGAAGATTGGAAACAAGACAATGTTTGTATGATGGTGGTACCTATTTACAACTATCATGCACTGTCAAGTCAGGGATACACAAAACAAAACCCCACACACACCCACACCAGTCTTCTTTCAGTTTCCTTCAACCAGATAATAGTAATGGTATAATGATGGTCACTGCTGTTGATTTCGACACGTGTTTGAATGAAGGATTAAAGGGGAATTAAAAATAAAAGATCCTGCATCTATTTGCAATGGATGGATGAATGAATGTAATTTGAGTCCAGGTGTGGATTTTGCTGAGATATCACAGTGGGGACAATGATGAGTTTGATTTTGCCTGGGAATGGACAAATGTGTCTTCATTGCAGGATATAATTCTTTTATTGCTCTACTGTAGGCACAAGGCCTGACATTTTTCTTTTGGGTTGGGTTGGTTTGGGGGTAGCTAGTTGACTACATTGACACCAGTACTTAACTGGTACCTGTTTCAATGACCCCACAAAAGAAAAAAAGACAAAATCAATTTCAATGACATTTGAACTCAGAATGTAAAGCCAGAAGAAATGCTAAACGTTTTGTCCTGCACAGAAACAACTGTAAGCTCCATGCTCTTAGGCTTTCTACTTGATAAGACACATCAAGCTAAGTAAAACCACTGTCTTCCACACATACAGGTTTGTCTTTTCAGGTGCCAATGCTGCTTTAAAAGCACCTGTGCCAGTGCTGCATTAATGTACCCATGCCAGGGCTGTGCAAATGCACCCATGCTTGTTGCATGTAAAAAGCATCTAGCACACTGTTAAGTGGTTGGCATTAGGAAGGGCATCCAGCCATAGAAACCATGCCTCTGGGCACCTCCCTGCTAGCCAGCTCCATGTCAAACTGTCCAACCCATGCCAGCATGGAAAGCTGATGTTAGATGATGATGATGATGATGATGATGATGATGAGAAAAATTAATTGCTACTTACCTTTGCTGTGTAAGGAAACTTAACTCCAGGTGAATCCTGACAGGGTACAAAACTCCGGGCATGAATTGGCTAAATGGTAAAGATATCAAAGGAAACAGTTATGAGTTGGATAATTATTTACTGTAGCCACTCTGGCTAGACACCTAGCTACTCTTCTAGTTACATGATATCGTTTCTTGCTCTCAATTTTTTCCAGGCATGACTTTTAACTTTTAAGACTAGCTACCATACCATTCCACTACTATGTCCCAGAGTAATCCACAAATCTGGTCTGCAGCTGACAGAAAATTATATAACAGAATCTCCGAAAGTCTTTAATTCTTCCTTCTTTATGTGATTCACATCATTCACAACTTCTTTGAACCTATGTTTGGCTGAGAGAGCTTTCATTTTCCATCTATTTCTTCCTTAGATAATCTGGTGTCAGAGTCTGTCTCACTCAATGGGCTTCTACAAAATATGTCTGCCAAATTCCACTAACAAGGTATTTATCTACCTGTTAAGGCGGCGAGCTGGCAGAAACGTTAGCATGCCAGGCGAAATGCTTAGCAGTATTTCGTCTGCCACTACGTTCTGAGTTCAATTTCTGTCGAGGTCGACTTTGAGTTTCATCCTTACGGGGTCGATTACATAAGTACCAGTTACTCACTGGGGTCGATATAATCGACTTAATCCATTTGTCTGTCCTCTCTGTGTTTAGCCCCTTGTGGGTAGTAAAGAAATAGGTATTTATCTACCTGTATTTATTAGAAGGGAATTGCCCAAGGTATAGTGCTGAGGGACCAAATCTTGAAGCATATGGTTGCCGAGTGTACTTCTTAACCGTACATCCATACTTTATGTCTAGATTATGATAAATCCCTTCAACATAACACAACGTGTAGAGATCTTACTGCCAACGCTGCATCCCCTGGTGAAGAGGTTTGGCCTGCAAGAGTCCCATGTCAGTGCCATGTAATGAGCACTTGTGCCAGTACCACACAGAAGTGCTCATGCCCATGACATTTTAAAAGCACCAAGCGCACAATGTAAAGTGGTTGGCGTTAGGAAAGGCATCCAGCTGTAGAAACCAAGTGAAATCAGAATGGGACCTGGTGCAGCTTCTCACCTCTTGTCAAACTGTCCAGTTCATGCCAGTATGGAAAACAAACATTAACCCTTTCGTTACTGTATTTATTTTGAGATGCTCTGCGTTTCTTTCAATTATTTTAAATATAACAAAGAATTTAGAAAAAATAACTTAGTTATCATTAAGCTAGTGTTAGGAACAGAAATTGTGACAAAGGTTTGATGGAAGATTTTAATTCAAAACTTATGAAAACAAGACATTTGTACTCAGAGCCAGAGCTGGTTTCAGCCGGGTTGGTAATGAAAGGGTTAAAGGAAAATGATGATGATGATGTACTTATAGAAATGTACATTCTAGTCTACAGTACTTGCTACCACTATCTATTAATATTCCTTTTTGTAGGTACAGGCAAGGCTGTGTAGTTAGGAAGCTTGCTTCCCAGTCACGTGGTTTTGAGTTCAGTCCCACTGCATGGCACCTTCTGCTATAGCCTCGGGCTGATCAAAGCATTGTGATTGAATTTGTTAAGCGGAAGTATTCGTCATGTGTGTACCATGTGAGTGTAAGTTCTTGTGCCTCCTAACAGAGAGGAGGGAAAAGTAATTTTATTTACATAAATCTGTGAAAAATAAGGACAAAAAACTGCATGAATACATTAACCCTTTTGATACCAACCCACTCGAAGCCAGCCCTTGTTCTATGATCCAAACCTCTTGCTTTAAAGTCATATAAACTAAAACTTCCCATCAAAATGTCATATTAATTTATGCTCTAAACACCAGCTCAATTATGATTAAAGTTAGTTTCCTAAATAACAAAGGCAATGTGCTGTTGTGTCTGGGAAGAGTCATTTTCTTTCTGTGCCTTATTATTTAACACACTCACCGGTAAAGTTTCCACTTATTTATTATTTTTATTTTCTTAAAATTTTCGTTGCGTCTTGCATGTAAAGGTTGCAAGATGCAATGAAAATTTTAGGAAAATAAAAATAAGAAATAAGTGGAAATTTTACCGGTGAGTGTGTTAAATAATAAGGCACAAAAAGAAAATGACTCTCCCCAGACACAAAAGAATATGCTTCAACACACGAACTCATATAAAGAATCTTGCAAACTAAATCCAAAAACGAAAAGCAATGTATTTCAGCAGAAATATGGTAACAAAAGGGTTAAGTGAAATTACCTCACATTGGCTGTATAAATATGGATGCTGCTTTCCAGCAGTTTGAAGTGGTGATAACCAAAACAAGGCTGATGAATCAGGACTGGTTTCATATTCTATACCAACAGTGAGTCTGAAAACAGCAGATATAGAAACACAATAATTACAGATAAGGTTGAAAAATAATGCCAACTCATTTCTTTAAACATACACAAGTCTGATAAATAAATTATTGCCTGAAATGTAACTAATTTCTTCGTACACACACAAATGAGATAAGTAATTTATTTGCAAGCATTCTTGAAATTGCTAACGAGTAAGCTTACTAACTTGATATTTACAGTTGATAACTTAGTGTCATTGTTGCTATTGTTGTTGTTGCTTTTTAGCCCTGGGTTGGCCTTGACAGGTATTACAACTGTGACCAAACCATGATCTTTTTTGCTTTTCAGATACAGTGTATCTCAGATTATATCATGCAATGTGTCCTTCCCTTTTTAACACATTAGGGTGTGGTTTGAAGGGGATTTGGCTTTTGTGTATAGCAGGAAAAATATTCAGACTTAATCATTACACCATATTTTGATCAGTTTGATTTCTGATTATCGTCAAGTGCCACATGTCTTAAATATCTGGATTATTAACTTTCAACACATTTTTTATCAGTGTGACCTTTGATCATATTATCATGTGCCTTATGTCTATAATATTCAGACTATTTATAGCCATATCAAGTTTCTTTCAATTTGATCTCAGATCATCATCAGGCAGCTTTGTAATTCTTGAATGTGTGTGAAGTACTAGACTGGATTGAAAATGCATCAGAGGCCAAGTGGACAAGAGTGTCACACACGAGTTTAAGTACAGGGGTTACTAGATTGAATTTAGTCTGAGACCATATACACAATTAGTCAGAGAGCAACCAAACTAAATATAGTATAAATGTAAATATTACAACACTTTTTATGATTAAACAAGAGGTTAATAGTACAGAAAAATTACAGTATTATTAATGCTATCAAATTCAAATGCTAGTATTTGCTTGGAGAGCCAACAAAACAAACATATCACTATTTAATTTCACCTGCCTGTCTGTGAGGCCTTGCAGTTTACAAAAGGGATACAATTTGCTTCTCCTATGAATCTCCTCCAAATGTTCCTGTCAGCTGAAAGATTACATTCCAGCTGTCAGCAGACATGTCAAATTAAAGCACATAGCACTTTGGAATATTCTTTGAATCTGAAATTTCAGACCATTACAATTACATGTCACAAATGTCTGCTTTTTGTACGAGATATTTTTTACTTTCTACTATAGGCACAAGGCCTGAAATTTTTAAGGGTGGGGGCTAGACAATTACACTGATCTCCTTGCTCAACTGGTACTTTTATCAATCCCATAAGGATGAAAAGTAAAATCAACCATGGCAAAATTTGAACTCAGGACATGAAGAAATGCCCCTAAGCATTTTGTCCAACCTGCAAATAAGATATTGTGGCAAGTATCATTGTTGCTGTTGTTGGTTACAGGTTTCCAACTAACCAATCATTGGTTCACTGCATTTGAGATGGTTAGAGCAAGGGATTGTCTGTGCAGCACAAGTAGAACAAATATCACAAAAGAGATTTTTCTTTTGAAACTATCAGCTTATCAAAACACACACATAAATATATATATATAAATATATCCCTCTCTCTCTCTCTCTTTCGGAGAGCCACAAGCACCTACACGCACATATACACACACGGCAGTAACTTCCGCCTGCTGAATTCAATCACAAAGCTTCGGTTGGCTCGGGGCTATAGCGGAATACACCTACCCAAAGTGCCATGCAGTGGGACTGAACCCGAAACCATGTAGCTAGGAAGCAAGCTCCCTAACTACACAGCCATGCCCGCATATATATATATATATATATATAATATACAATTCATAAACAATTTATAAACATTAAATTTAACCTTTAAAGGTATTTTTTAATATGCTGGCCATTGATAAGGTTTTTTTTATAAAAGAATTTTTTTCAAAAAAAATTTTATCCTACATTAAGATATATATAATATACAATACAAACATGATATGCAGGTACTTATTCCAATAATCTATCTACTCAATGAGTCCACCACCATTATTCCTGAGAGATGAGGTGAGGGGTATCTTTCTATGTTAACACCAAATATTTATGCCAGGTAGTCAGGTGTAAACCCTGAGGCCTCTACTCTTACAAATAACAGATGATCCAGGTGTTAATGCCATACAGAAAATTACTCAACATTATATCTTATGATCCTTTTCAGCTTTGGTTACTGTTGCTGTTGAGCGAACGGTCTTCGTCCCAGAGCTTGCAAGATGGGAGAAGTCTGAAACGTGATCCTTTGCTATTTGTAAGACCTGCAGAAGAGAAAGCAGGTCAACCCCCGACACCGACAGCATCGACGGATGGATGAATGCGCATCCAGGCTCAGCGGTTGCGTAGGAAGTCGGGGACAAGAAACAGGAAGAAAGAGTGAGAGAAAGTTGGAGCGAAAGAGTACAACAGGGGTCGCCACCACCCCCTGCCGGAACCTCGTGGAGCTTTAGGTGTTTTCGCTCAATAAATACACACAACGCCCGGTCTGGGAATCAAAACCGCGATCCTCCGACCGCGAGTCTGCTGCCCTAACCACTGGGCCATTGCGCCTCCACTACTGTTGCTGGTTTTTTAACCCGACCAATAACCTGTAATTGGGCACACCTGTACCTACTGTTTTAGTCCTGCCCACTGCATTTTCTTAAAAAAGAGAGAGATTACTCTCAATGTAACCATCCGGTTTTTTTTTTTAAGACAGAAGACTGTGATTTGAGGGAGATTTGGCTGTAATTTCTAGCAGGCTGAACAACTGCATAAAGACTCCTTCACTAGACAGATTTATTTGAAATTTGTTGCATATGTTATAATAATATCATATGCATTTAAGTCACAGGTTAAAAGCACACGAATGCTTTCCTAAGCAGAAATCCAATTGAACAACAAATATTCCTGCAGCAACAATTATGAATTCTGCACTCTACCTGTCATCACCCCCACCACCAACACTACCACCATTGATGACATCGATGGCATCATTGTCGACCTCCTCCTCCTCTTCCTCATTGGTGTTTTAATGTTCATTTTTCAAAGCCAACATTAAATGGACAGGCAAACAACAATATATTTATGTGTGTGTGTGTGTGTGTCTGTGTGTGAGAGAGAGAGAGAGAGAGAGAAAGTGTGAGTGTTTGTGTGTATATCATTTACTTCATTCTATGCACTCGTCAGCGAAACTCATATAATGAAATTAAAGAGTAACCACAGCATGCTCTGCTGGATCTTCAGTAAAATGCCTCGTTACTTATAATTAAATGTTATTAAGTGTTTAAGTGTATGAGATGAGCTGCAGTAAATAACCTTATTTCAATAAATTCATATTTGGAAATCAAACATGCTACATTCTTATCCCTATGTCAGGCATTGGCATGGCTGCATGGTTAAGAAGTCCAGTCTGCAATCTGATGGTTTGGGGTCGCTTTGCAGCTACAAGACATCTTGCCGCAACTGTCTGCTATAGCTTGAAGCTGACCAAGTATTGCTGGACACACACCTTGAGAGAGAAACTGTGCAAATCCTTTTCACATATATATATATATATATATATATATATATATATATTGAGAGAAAAACCTATATTAAGCAATTCAATAGTTAAAGACGTTATTCACACCATATAGAAAAAATAAATATACAATAAAAACCTTAGAATTGCTAAATTGAATTTTTCCCTGTAAGTTTGGAATTATATTCCCTATTATTATTATTATTATATATACATGCACACACATACATACAGGAGTAAGCACATAAAGACAAAACAAGGTGGGAAAAAAAGTACTCAAATACTGAAGATAGGGTAAAATGCATTTTTAAATATATATATATATACATATATAAGAAAATAGAGATAAATCAATTAATAATTATATTTATTAATTACAAAAATAGACATAATCCCTGGCAGCTGAAATGTTCCATATACTTAAAAACATAAAAATGTAATGGTATATCTTTTTTTCTACCTCCGACTAGATTCTGTTTGATAATGATTTAATTATTTTAATTAAAATCTTTAAAGTCTGAATCGAAACAGCTGTCAGGGATTATGTCTATTTTTGTAATTATAAAGATAATTGTCAATTGATTTATCTTGATTTTCTTATCTTTCTTAAATAAATATGAACCTCGGTTTATTTAATTACCTATTTTTGAGTATTAAAATTAATATTCAAAATATATAGGTAATAAACCAGTAAATTCATTGGATATTATTATCCTTTAATGAGGCTTATAGGGAGAATTCACGGAAAAAACCAAAGACGAAGACAGGTGGTGTAGACAACAAACAGATGTGTTAGTATAATGCTCGGGAATTGAAAAAGTCTTTAACATTTCGAGCCGTCGCTCTTCCACAGAAAGGAACACATAAAAAGCACCATTCAGGCGTGGTTGTTGCCAGTACCACCTGTGTGGCCTTCATGCGGGTGGCACGTAAAAAGCACCCACTACACTCATGGAGTGGTTGGCATTACAAAGGGCATCAAGCTGTAGAAACCTTGCCAGATCAGATTGGATCCTGGTACAGCCTTCTGGCTTGCCAGCCCTCAGTCAAACTGTCTAACCCATGCCAGCATAGGAAAGTGGACGTTGAACGATGATGATGAAACTCAGTGGTTAAAAAATAAACATCAGATTTGGGCAAACAACTTTATATCACCCCCATATATTCACACCGTTGAACATAGGTACATGTTAAAATACGAGGGCATTCAGCACATAAAAGCCAAAGGTATAAGAATATACACATATACACATGTAAAAACATGTGAAAAACCTATAAAGAACAATGCTTATGGAAGCACATGAAGAAAATGTGAAAGTATACATATAGCAAGGTGACTAAAAATTAAAAAAGTGTAAGATAGTTAAACTACTAAAGGTAAGAGGAATCCAGAATAATATCCCTCATAAAGTGCATGAAGGAATTCAAGTTGCACAGCTGTTTCAGGAGCCATTGCCACAATCCATTAACACATTAAAACACCAAACTGACAATGGCCTCTTCATCAGGAATAAAATTTATCTTCACCAAAGAGGTTTCACATTCCATATTTATAACAAGGAAAGAAACATTCATATAGAATGTGCACCAATTAATAATTAATAGGCCTAAGAATTAAAAAATTGAAAAAGTTTTATATATATATATATACATACATGCGACGGGCTCCTTTCAGTTTCCATCTACCAAATCCACTCACAAGGCTTTGGTCGGCCCGAGGCTATAGTAGAAGACACTTGCCCAAGGTGCCATGCAATGGGAATGAACCCGGAACCATGTGGTTGGTAAGCAAGCTACTTACCACACAGCCACTCCTGCGCCTATATATACATATATATATATATAAATTATAATCAAATATATATATATATATATATATATATATATATATATATAAATTATAATCAAATATATATATATATATAAGCAATAAGGGTTTAGCAACGAGTTGCCTTACCACATACCGAATTTAGAAATAGCAGTCAAAGGGTTATAGCTATTTCTTCTACTAAAAAGTATTGCTTAGTATACTTAAATTTTCCTCGAATGAGGCTTTTACATGCCGAAGACTACTTGGTGTAATTGATAATTTTTCCAAATTAATTAATTTCACCCTTCATTATTACGGATAACCATATTTTATCTCAGTAGATGACCACAGCATCTTGTTTTGGCTACACGCGGTGGGAAGGGGCTGTTGACACAATCGTTTCATTCACAAATTGAATTCGGTGATACCAGTTGCGGATTCTAGCTCGCTCTGATACTGAGTTGAGTTGGTGCCTTCTGGTATCTCAAAATTCAATATATAATCATTTATGATTATAGTATTCTACGCTGAAGAGAAAAGAAGTTCGGTAAGATAGAATTATTTAATATTTAATATTTAATTCTTATGCTTTCCTAAAAACTTGATTTCGAAACGTACGTCCGTGGATAACTAAAAAAATGTATGATAGATTGCAGTCAATTCATTCTCTCTTACCTGTTTGTGTCTGCCTTCCAAATGCTGTTTTTACTGAGATCTCCCTTTTTAGTAGAAGAAATAGCTATAACCCTTTGACTGCTATTTCTAAATTCGGTATGTGGTAAGGCAATCGTTGCTAAACCTTATTGCTTAGTATATATATATATATATATATATATATATATATATATATATATATATAAATTATAATCAAATATATATATATATATATATATAATATATATATATATATATATATATATATATATATATTGGAACTGGAACTATAATCAACAGTGAACATTGGATATGTATTATATGTGGCCGTGTTCTGAAGTCACATGAAAATCATAATGTCCAGATAGGTAATGATCTTGGACACCAACCACCGGTTAGGGCTTGAGTCACATGTCAAAAAACTTATAAGACAATATCTGGACTTAAAAGACATATGCTAGTTCATAAAAACATTCCTACAGAATCAGATTCCAAAGGGCAAAGATATAGAAGAAACTTGAATAATATTTGTCATTTGTGTTTTAAACCCAGTCAGTCAGCAGCTGGTCTTAAAAGTCATCTAAGGGCTCATCAAGGGAGGGATTGTACTGTGTGATGGGGTGTGGTGTGTATGTGTGAGTTGATGGGATGACTATCATCTCTCAAGGTGAAGCATTCATAGACCAATAAGGTAAGTAAGTACCAGAAATAAAAATAGATACAGAGAAAGATTCATATGAACAGCTAAAAGTTTTAATTGGGTGCCCAGCTTGGCTGGAATCTAACGAATGAAACAAGCAAAGCAATAAAAGATTTACTTAATCTGGAATAAAGTTCTTAATTTTAATTCACTCTGAAATTCAGAAATTTTCTATTTCACATTTTGAACCCAAGGAAGACAAACAATCTGACGAAATATTGTTCAATTCATTCAATTCGATAAACAGAGTCAATCTCTATTATTACAAATTGCATTGCACTATTCTTGTTGTTTACTGATGATGATGATGATAATAAAATCATCATCATCATCATATGTATATGTTTGATGGAATAAGCAAGAGAAATAGAAACCATTACATTCAACACGTAAGGGTATTTTCTTTTTTACTTGTTTCAGTCATTTGACTGTGGCCATGCTGGAGCACGGCCTTTAGTCAAGCAAATCGACTCCAGGACTTATTCTTTGTAAGCCTAGTACTTATTCTATCGGCCTCTTTTGCCGAACCGCTAAGTTACGGGGACATAAACACACCAGTTGTCAAGTGATGTTGGTGGGACAAACACAGACACACAAACATATATATATATATGTATGTGTGTGTGTGTATGACTACACATACACACACATAAATATACATGCAAACACATATGAAGGTGCATCAGAAGGTAAAAACTGCATTACTTTCTGATTGATCCGCTGCTTTCCAAAGATTTTGTAGTAGCTATATATATATAATATCTCAATAACATTAAGAAATCACTGTTGCCACTTAACCTCAAGCTGACCTATGATTAACAGCATTCCAACTGTGACCAACCTCTCTTTAAGAGCATGTGTGAGACTACATTATCTGAAGCATCCTTTCCTTTTTTTTTTTTTTTTGCATGGTAAGGTATAATTTGAGGAAGATTTAAGCACCATTTCTAGTAAGTGAGGGACCATGTAGAGACTCAACAATATCTAATGGTTGCTACTGTTTAACCCCAGGCCGATCAATCAAGAACTATGTCTGAAATCAATTCAATCCTGACCATGTTTTTTTTTAGCTATGGCTATCTAGGACTACAATATTCAAAGTATTCTTTCTTCATTCCCAGCAACATGGTGTGATCTGAGGGAGATTTAGCAGCTATTTCTAGCTGGTCAGGCGACCACATAAAAGATGTCCTATATTGACTCCTTAGATAACAAGTATTCATGATGAGAGAGGATTGGACGTTTCTAGAATGAGGTTAACATCGACAATTAACACAGTACTTCAAATAATGAAGTAGCACATGTAAAACATTATTATTGTTGTTGTTGTTGTTACTGTTTTTTCTGTCCTGTCTTTCAGTCAGCATCAGTTATTAATACATCTAATTATAAAGTATTTAAAATATTTTTTCTCTTTACGAACATCTAACAAAATGGGAACATACAGAGACACACAGACACTTAGGGGAAGAGGAAGACGGCGAGAGACAGAGAGAGACCACATACAAATAAGGGGAAAAAGAGAAAGTGGTAGCTACAAAAACAAATCATACACACAGACAGGAACAGACAATTCAACACACATCACATAAAGAAACAAAATATCAACATTCATACACACACACACACACACACACGAAGTAAGACCCAAAAGACTGAATATGTAAGGACACATATGGAGACAGCAGACCCCAACAGATGAGCTCATATTACAACAAATGCACAGATAACAGAAATACATGGGCACAATAGCTACACAAATGCACCAACAGACAACCTCTTATTGTAACTGAGGCACAGGCATAAGTAACAATGTATGTATACTGGCTAACATATATACAACTACACCAGAAACTGAAAGAAGCCTGTTATGCATGTATCATCATCATCGTTTAACGTCCGCTTTCCATGCTAGCATGGGTTGCACAGTTCGACCGGGGTCTGGGAGGCCAGGAGGCTGCACCAGGCTCCAGTCTGATCTAGCAGTATTTCTACAGCTGGATGCCCTTCCTAACGCCAACCACTCCGTGAGTGTAGTGAGTGCTTTTTACGTGCCACCGACAAGCGGGCCAGTCAAGGTGGCACTGGCATCAGCTGCGTACGGATGATGCTTTTTACATACCACCGGCACAGGTGCCAGAGTAGGCTGGCAACGGCCACGATCAGTTGGTGCTTTTTACCTGCCACCGGCAAGGAAGTCAGTAAAGGCAGCGCTGGCATCGGCCACGTACGGATGGTGCGTTTTACGTGCCACAGGTACAGGTATCACAACTATGTGTGTGTATGTATATGTCGATATGCTTTTGCATCTTTTTGTCCCCCAACACTACTTAACAACCAGTGTTGGTATGTTTACATCCTAGTAACGTAGAGGTTTGACAAAAGTGACCAACAGAATAAGAATTGAGATCGATTCATTTGACTAAAATTCTTCAAAGTGGTGACCTGGCATGGACACAATCTAATGACAGAAACAAATAAAAGCTAAAAGGCACCTGTGGAATACTCAGCCCTCTGACATGTTAATTAATGATTAGGTAGTGCAGTTGATTGATCAACTGAAGGCTCATCATCAAAACCAACAATTGATCCATTGTCAACAGTCAAGTGGCCTTGTACTTTACTGAGAAACCATTACCATAACCAGGATTACTTTTAATTGAATTTCATGGTTATTTCAGTAGTGGCTGGGTGGTAGGTAGCTTGCTTCCCAACTACGTGGTTCCAGGTTCAGTCCCACTGTGTGCCACTTTAGGCAATTGTCTTCAACTATAGTCTCAGGCCAACCAAAGCCTTGTGAGTGGATCTGGTAGATGGAAACTGAAAGAAGCCCATCATATATTATCATCATCATCATCATTTAACGTCCGCTTTCCATGCTGGCATTGGTTGGACGGTTTGATTGGCAGACGAAATAACCACTAAGCATTATGCCTGGCATGCTAACGATTCTGCCAGCTCACTGCCTTGATCAGCATTACAATATCAAAAACATTGCTTAATGATAATTTATCTTTCAGTTTAATTTAACTCTACTTAACTTCTACATTAGTTACAACTGGAATAATTAGCATTCCTGTTCTTCAATTATCACCTCCCTACTGACTAAAAGTTCACACCTTACATATTCAACATCTGATTTTTACTATTATCTTTCGATAGAAAATTATAGTTTTTTTTTTATAATTTAGTATTTTAGCATACTAAAACAAAAATTCAACCAAAAGTATAACAAACTGGTGAAAAATTTTCCTTAAGAATCATATCTGCTTTATATCACTGGAAACAAATATAAATATATAATTTACCAAGTCCTTTTCTAGATATACAATCCAAACAATTTTCAAAAGATAAATATTACTAATAAATTAAATTACTATGTCAAATGAGTGATTTTATAAAATTCCATCAGCAAGTATGCTGTTATTTAGTAGTAACTAGCAGTATCGCCCGGCGTTGCTCGGGTTTGTTTCGACCCGCTGGAATTGTAATTTTGAAAAGTAAAAATTTTGTGAACATTTTTCTGGTCGAAATACACCGAAAAGTGGCGACACAGCAGTGAAAAAATCGTAAAAAATAGGGATTTTCATAGAAAAAAGCATCTTTTTGATGTAAATAATTTTTGGTGTTAACATGGTCCGATTTGAATTTTATGTTCTACGGAAGGAAGAGCAAGCCTTCTTCTACCATACTCTCAATTTTGGTCAACTTGCGCCGCAGGGTCTCGGAGGAGATAGTGTTAGTTGAAGGTTACCATTCTAGGTGCCTGAGTAACAACCTCGCGGATTTACAGATAAATGAATTAATTACTATTTTACAGAATAAAATTAAATAATTCTTGAAAATTAATTAATATTAATATTTTTTGAACAAAGTAAATAATTTTTAAAACTTAAATAATAATTTTTTTTACACAAACGCGAACGGGGAAAAGGGGGTGGCGAATTCGATTTACATACCTAAATTTTTTCTTTTTCATGACATTGTAGCAAAATAGTAGTGAATTATATAAATACCAGCAGTACATTTTTTTTTCTGGGGTATTTTTTTTTCAACCTCGTCACATAATTGCCCCTTTCAATTTAAACAAAGTCTTAATTAAGCAATTACGGCAGCTTAGCAATGGTTTCAATACAGGCGTGACATGTGTATCTCAATTGTTCAAAACCCTTCGAATTTTTTCGCACGTGATGATATCATAGTGAAAACTTTCAATTACGCGCGCTTAGAAGTATGCTCGCAAATTAATACTACCAAAATTTTGAAGTTCGCGCTCCGCTTGTGTGTGTGTGTGTGTGTGTGCGTGCTTTAGGTGTACGTAGGTATGTGTTTTTGTGTGTGTGTGTCACTGAAGCCATACATACATATATACATACATAACCTCTCTCTCTCTTTTCTCTCTCAGTCACTCACTACAAAAAGTGAATAAAAAAAGTTCAGTTATTTCTGTCTTTCACTCACTCTGTCTCTTTACACACACTAACAAAAGCACTTCACTACACACCACACTTTCTGTGTCGCACAACCCATCAAACACACACACACTCACGCATGCACACATGTACATCAATGCTTTCGGAGTGAAATGTTAAAATATTGAGTTTTCTCGAATTTTGTCTTAATTGGGGTGAAATTGAAAGAAATATATTATGGCATGACCGAATGGAGTACTTTGAAAAATCTTAGGTAAACTCTAATTGAAGAAATTGTGTGAGGAGTAAATCGTTATGTATTTATTTGTTTCTGTTTGCTGTGTTTTTTTATTTTTTGAGTAGTGGTTTAAATACTTTCAGTTTAGTCTTCCTCAAATCACTCTGTCGCTATTTACTTTCATTTTATTCGTTGCACACTGTGTGTGTGTGCGTGTGGTGTAAACCACATTAAGAAAAGCATTTGACATACACACCAGAATGTGAGTTTTCTGTAAATTTTGCTTAATTGGAGTTTAAATTTTAAAAACTGGACCTGGCATGACCCGATGCATTCTACTCTTAAAAATGCTAGGTAAATTGTAATTGAAGAAATCCTATATTGTAGATTTCTATAAGTTACAAAGGGAGGCAGATAAAATCTGCCTTTTATAATAAGAGATATAAAATGACTTGTAATCACGGGGCTAATGCCGAATCACACCTCTCCTTGAAAAATGCATTTAAAAAAAAATTTTTTTTCAGATTCCTACATTTCAGATGTTGGAGATTACGAATATGCAAAAAAAATTTTTTTAATTTTACTTTCACCCCCCACCCCCAATTTAAAATTTTGATTTTGTTTACTTTAAAGACAGTGTAGTGAATTGATGAACATATGCAAATCGAAATTAAATATAGACTAAAACATCAAAGTGAAAAAAATTTGCGTTTTGTATTTGCCTTAAATAATCGTAAATAATAATTGAAGGTAATGGGACTGCCACATTAAGTTGGCAACAAACCGTTACTTTATCATGCTGCTACTGTATAAGTCTCTCTGAGAGATTTAGAAATGCAATATTTCAAATTTTGTAGATCAGTGAATTTATTTCACTTGAAATTCTATAAGTCTTCAAAGGCGAATAATCATCAACAGCTAGCAAGCCACTTTTTTTGTTGTTTTTTGAAGAACTCTAGCCGAATTTTTTGTGTGCAAAGCTGCCATTGTTTGGTGGTGGTGAATAACTGAGAAAAATGAGAAGTTATGCAGAGGCTGCTGGAGGTTGAGTTCCCCTAGACCCACATGTGCTGAGGATGGAGATGATACTGTGGAATGACGAGTTGATAAACAAATATTATGGTATGGTAAAGAAAGAAGGGGCAAATATAAAAATGACCCTGCCAGAGGAGGAAAAAGTGAAAATAGAAAAGAAGATGGTCATATTTAGAACATTTTCAAATGAAAATAGAACTGAACACGTGCCGCAGGAAGAGACAGAAGGTGGCGAGCTGGCAGAAACGTTAGCACACAGAGCAAGATGCGTAGCCG
This sequence comes from Octopus sinensis, assembly GCF_006345805.1. Lineage (NCBI taxonomy): Eukaryota > Metazoa > Mollusca > Cephalopoda > Octopoda > Octopodidae > Octopus > Octopus sinensis. The sequence goes on along the minus strand of NC_042999.1, from coordinate 67,155,710 downwards.
TATTTTGTCTGCCGCTACGTTCTGAGTTCAAATTCCGCTGAGGTCGACTTTGCCTTTCATCCTTTCGGGGTCGATAAATTAAGTGCAAGTTGCACACTGGGGTCAATGTAATTGGCTTGATCTGTTTGTCCTTGTTTGTCCCCTCTGTGTTTAGCCCCTTGTGGGTAGTAAAGAAATAGGAAGAGATAGAAGAAATCTTGGAAGAACAAATAGGAGACAGCATAATGTTCTTTAAAAGAGGAAAGAGATGTGCGTCGATAGTGGTAAGTTTTTTATCAGAAGAGGAAGCGGAAAAAATCTCCAACAGGATGATACAGGGGGAAAAATGAACTTTGATGCCAAAGTGAAAGAGGGCACTTGAGGAAAAAATGCCCGAGAGCAGCAGTGGAAATGGTAGAGAAGAGTATTCAGGGGGATATAATGGTAGAAAAACAGCAGAAACAGAAAATTGAATACAACAGGAACTTTGCGGAGGTGAAAGCCAGAATAAGAGAGAGAAGGAAGTCACCGACGACAGTGGAATTGAAGAAGTACAAAGCAACGGAAGAGGAAACCCAACCCATGACAAGAAATGGGGAAGATTTACCAGTAGGATCAGTAAAGGACTTACAAGTGCAGTCATTCAGACCAGAAGACACTCAAACACATAGACATGCAAAAGCACATAAGTAATAACGAACAGAAACAAGACAACCCAGAATTATGGAAACCTAAAGACATAGACACACAGACGGAACACGTAAAATTACAGTCAAATGAACACACAGACAAAGGGATTAAGTCGATTATATCGACCCCAGTACATAACTGGTACTTATTTAATCAACCCTGAAAGGATGAAAGGCTAAGTTGACCTTGGCGAAATTTGAACTCAGAATGTAGCAATGGACAAAATACCGCTAAGTACTTTTGTCCAGCGTGCTAACGGTTCTGCCCGCTCACCACCTTATTAATAATGATGATGATGGTGATGATGAAAAAATAAATAAATTGGAAGAATATATTTTTAAAAATGCATTTTATTACATTCCTTAACAAGTATGTATGCCCATTTAGAAAATAAAGGGAACCATTATAAGTATTATCAAATGAATTATTAATTATTTAACATTTTATTATTCATTACTTTTTTGTCATCAATTACATGTATAATTTATTAATAACAACTAATTATTAAATGAATACAGAATTATTAAATGTTATTATCACTAAAATAAATATGAAAAAAAAAAAATTCTGACACATAACAGCAGTTTGCAGCTTGTACAACCCTCAAATATCTGATATACAGTTTCAAGGCCACAGATTTTCCCCTCACCCATCCTTTTTACTTTCCCTGATCTAAACTAATAAAAAGTTGGCATCATATATTTATTGACTAACACACACACACACACACACACACACAAACATGCAGGAATGGGCGGGATAGTTTGTGAACATTTAGACTGGATATTTAAGTATTGTTAGAGGAGATACTTTCAACAAACTGAATAGATGTTTTCCTATCTCCCTGGTATTTGCTCTACAGCTGTGCTGGTTAACAAAAAGTGATGCCGGCTGACAGTTATTCTCATTGTTCTAGCCCCAGGTCACCCTGATCCAGCATAACTATGATCAAAAATGTTCCAGCTGTTATCATGCTGTCTTTTATTCGTACAGTGTTATCTACCACCTCAGTATCTAATATATCTCAGTTTATTTTTTAACTTCTGTATGTTTTTAAATGATGGAAGGGCGTAATTTGAAGGTTATTTGGCTGCTATTTCTAATTTGAGGGTTATCAGGCAAATCGACCAATCTTGTATAGACACTTCAATTTTGGATAGCAGTAGTTGGCAAGAATAAAGAAGCAGATGGAGATCAAGAAAAACTGAATCAAAATAGGATGTACCAGTCACAGATTGGAGGTGATTTATTTTACTGTGTTTTCCCCAAAAAGATCTGTAGCCTTGTCTTCTTTCTTGTCTTGAGACAGCATTCACCCGGGGTGGGTTGAGCTGGCTTCATTTATCCTCAATGCCGCATCTCTCACACACGCTGACCAGACCTGGCGATTTGAGGCTAACGACCGCGTGATCTCCAACCACTCCCTATTCCAGCGGCGAACAGCATAGTTATGGGATCCTAGGTTGGGTTCCTGATATGCCTTGACTGTCATCAGCCAGGTCTTACGTTGTCCACCACATCGCTTTCGCCAACCCTGAGGGGGAGCTGGGGCAATTGCTTCGTAGATGAATTCTCCTGGTTGACAACGGAGGGCATGACTCAGCCAACGCAGACGTCTCGTTAGAATGACTTGTCAGAGGGAGCCTTGCATTACACATCATCGTCATTCTTTAATGTCCATTAGAATTTATTACTATTATTATTTGGCAAGTTGGCGAAATTGTTTGTAATTTGGAAGTTATACTCAGACAGAATCTATGACCTAAATTTTTGTATCAGAGTGGACTTCAAGAAAGACACCTAAAGACCCTGAGAAGGTGTTAAACCTGGAAGTACTTGTCATGAGCTAGAGTCAACTCAAACACTACAATTTCGTGGCCTTTCTGTTTATTATCTGGAGTGACAGAATCATTAACCCTGTAGCATTTAAACCAGCCATATCCAGCCCAAATATTCTACCTGTTTTATGCACAAAACAGTCAGATTTGACCTCTCACACCAACCTTACAATCATCATCATCGTTTAACGTCCGCTTTCCATGCTAGCATGGGTTGGACAGTTCAACCGGGGTCTGGGAAGCCAGTAAGCTGCACCAGGCCCAGTCTGATCTGGCAGTGTTTCTACAGCTGGATGCCCTTCCTAATGCCAACCACTCCGTGAGAGTAGTGGCTGCTTTTTACGTCCCAGGCGAGGTTGGCAATGGCTACAATTGGTTGGTGCTTTTTACGTGCCACCGGCATGGAGGCCAGTCAAGGTGGCACTGGCAACGGCCACGTTCGGATGGTTCTTTTACGTGCCACCAGCACTGGTATCACAACTACAATTTCCATTGATTTTTGATCGATTTCGATTCCACTTGCCTCAACAGGTCTTCGCAAGCAGAGTTTTGTGTCCCAAGAAGGAAAGGTATGCATAAATGGACTGGCTACATCCCAGTTAGAGGCCACGGGTTATGGTCTCACTTGTCCTGCCGGGTCTTCTCACACAGCATACTTCCAAAATCTTCTAAAATAAGCAATCGCATCATTGAAATCTCAAAACTATGAGATAATGCACAATTAATTCAAAACAATGTGAATTAATAAGTAGTAAATTTGACCAAATAATCAGAATGCTAAAGGATTAAAATTGGACAACATACTTTGCAGAAATTACTTTGGTTCTTTGTGTTCTAAGTTCAAACACTATTGAGGTCACCTATGTCTTTCATTCTTCTAGGGCAGGGATTCTCAACCCTTTTTCTTCTATGGACCCCTTTGATTACTATTTTATTCTGGTGGACCCCCATAGCCATTCAATGTTTTTTCACACATTTACTTGTGTAGGTTGAACTATGTAAAATGTTAAAGAAAATAACCAAGTTGTTTCTCCCAATACATACATCTAAAACAAAATTTTTTTCAGGGGCCCTTAAAATACTATTGCAGATTCCCAATTTAGTATTTTGTTGTGTGGATCCCACCCAAAATCTTATATGGACCCTAGTTGAGAACCACTACTTTAAGGTCAATAAAATAAAGTAACATTCAAGTGCTGGAGTTCACTTCGCGGAAAACTCTCTCCAGGCCTTCTGCCTATTTTAAAAACAATTATTATTATTGAAATGGCAAACTGGCAGAATGAGTACAGTATCAGACAAAATGCTTAGTGACATTTCTTCTGGATTTATGTTCTGTGTTCAAATGCTGCAGAGGACGCTAAGTTACGAGGTCGTAAACACACCAACATTGGGTGTCAAGTGATGTTGGGGGGACAAACACAGACACACAAACATATATATATATATACATATATACAACGGGTTTCTTTCAGCTTCCATCTTCCAAATCCAGTCACAAGGCTTTGGGCGGCCTGAGGCTATAGTAGAAGACACTTGCCCAAGGTGCCACGCAGTGGGATTGAACCTTGAACTATGTGGTTCATAAACAAGCTACTTACCACACAGCCACTCCTACGCCTAGGTAATATTTATATATATATTGTATGGGGCATTTTGGCACTGCCTAGTTGCCATTGCTGATTTGAAGCTGACTTGACATCAAACATTTTAATATTTTTCTCATTCTTTCAGTTTTCTGTTCAGTTTTGTGAGCATCTAGTTATGTTTGTTTGCGTAAAGTCTCTCTCCCTCACTCATTATCTGTGCGTGTACGCTTCTACACATGTGCGAGTGAGCATGAGTGTGTGTGTATGTGCGTTTACCTTCAGAGCCAAAAAGTACTATCACCAGAACAGGTCAAACGTGGAGTCAGCTGTGCCAAATTGTTAGCATCCAAAACAGCTGCACCTAATCTTCTCGTTCTAATACACAGAAACTAGCTTAGAAAAATGGATGCAAAATGAATGAGTAAATAAACAATATATATACAACAAGCTTCTGTATAGTTTCCACCTGCCAAATTTTACTTATAAAGCTTTGGTCGACCAGAGGCTGAAGTAGAAGGCAACTGAAAGAGAGTACCAAACAATAAGATAGAATCTAGGAACTACTTGATTCCAAAATGAACTTCTTAACCACATCAATCATACCTGCAGTATTATTGTTCTTGTTATTTAAGTACGGTATTGATTCCGTTGGTTATACATCTTTCTCTTCAAATTTGTGGCCTTGTGCCAAAATTAGAAATCATTATTATTATTATTATTATTATCATCATCATTATTATTATTAATGCTGTTGTTGCCAGTAATGGAATCTACACCAGAGCTAACCAACAGGAAATTGCTACTGGTAAGTTACAGCGAATTTACTGCAGTAAGATGATTAGTCACCAAGAAAGCTATTATATACATACATACATTTATACATACATACATATATATATATATATATAAAATATTATTAGAGACAAAACCACTATTTTGCAAAACAAACAAGGAAAGACTTAATCAATACATAAAATTTTAATAAATAGTCAAAATAACCGCCACTACAATTGTTTCTTGTCTTGATCGACAATCTTCAGGTGGACTTCCAATAAGTCCACCTGAAGATTGTCGATCAAGACAAGAAACAATTGTAGTGGCGGTTTTTTGACTATTTATTAAAATTTTATGTATTGATTAAGTCTTTCCTTGTTTGTTTTGCAAAATAGTGGTTTTGTCTCTAATAATATTTATAATATTTTACTATAAAATTGGATTTAATCCTAAATCTGATTTTTCTCCCTGTAAATTTGGATTTATTCCCTAATATTTATTATTTTCTATATATATATAATATATATATATATATATTATATATATATATATATACCGTATACACACACGATGCAGAGAGTGAAGGTTGTTGAAGAATTTAAAGGTAAGGAAGTAACTGATGGGTGGAGAAAAATAAATGGATGAAAATAGGAAGGGGAAATAAAGAAATTGCGGAAGAGAAAGGAAGTCAAGCATCTTAAGACTAAATATTAAATCCATACACTGCTGTCCCTATCAAGAGTCTTGTCCCTTAATAAAGAAAATTGTGTACGTATGTGAATATATATATATATATATATATATGAATATATATGAGTTGATGTATGAATATAATTTTTTTTTTTTACTTGTTTCTGTCAATTGACTGTGGCCATGCTGGTGCACTGCCTTAAAGGGTTTTACTCGAAGAAATCAACCCCAAGATTTATTCTTTGTAAGTCTAGTATTTATTCTATCGGTCTCTTTTGCTAAGTTATGGGGACATAAACACACCAGCAGCGGTTGTCAAGTCTTGGTGGTGGTGACAAACGCACACATGACGGGCTTCCTTCAGTTTTCATCTACCAAATCTACTCACAAGGTTTTGGTTGGCCTGGGGTTATAGTAGAAGACACTCAACCAAGGTGCCATGCAACAGGACTGAACCCAGAAGCATGTGGTTGGGAAGCAAGCTTCTTACCACACAGCTGTGCATGCATGTATGTATGCAAGTTTGAGTGTGTATATGAGTTAGTATGCACATAAATGTATATATGTATGACAGCATGCGTGTGAGTGCATGTGTAAGGGGGTATCCATGTTCATAGATGAAGGTGTATATTTTAAGTGTCTGCATGTATCCATGATTTGGGGTGCACATGCATGCATGATTGCATGGATGATTATTTTAATGTTTAAATGCATGTATGTATGTATTTGTGAGACTGCATCCATGTACACACAGGTACCTGTGTGCTAACATATGACCTGGTTTGCAGGTATGTGTGTGAAAGTTATGGGTTCATAGATGTTTGTGTAGAGGGATATGTTTGTGTATATGAGTATATATATATATATAAAGCCTTAAGTGCTTTGGTAGGCAGAAACTGAAAGAAGCTTGTTGTATATATATATATCTATATGTGTGTGTGTGTATATTTGTGCGTGTGTTTGCCCCCCCCCCATTGCTTGACAACTGATGTTGTGTTTACGTCCCCATAACTTAGCGGTTCAGCAAAAGAGACAGATAGAATAAGTACTAGGCTTACAAACAACAAACAACACACACACACACACACATAAATATATACAAAGGGCTTCTTTCAGTTTCTGCCTACAAAATCCACTCACAAGGCTTTGGTTGACCTGAGATTATAGAAGGCACTTGTTCGAGGCGCCACACAGTAGGGCTGAATGAGGAACCAGGTGTTGGAAAGTAGGCTTCTTACCACACAGCGACACCTACGCCTATACATTCACATTATTTTCAATTACTCATGTATAGTCTCATAGCTTTGAGATTTCAATGATATGATTGCCTATTTTTAGAATAACATTGAAGGGTAAGTGAGAGAGGTTGGATCTGGTCAGCTTGAATGTAAAACAGAAAGAATATTTAGACCGGATATGGCCAGTTTAAATGCTAAAGGGTGAGAGGTCCAGCCTTGTCACAAACAGTGTCACACTAATTCCACATGTGGCACATTATGTGTACACATAATGTATTTATGTATATGCACGTGTGTGTGTGTGTTGTGTGTGTGTGTGTGTGTGTGTGTGTGTGTATGTGTTTGCCTTTCTCACCACTTTATGTATTGGATTGTTTAAGTAGCAATAACTTAGCAGTTCAGCAATGAGTGATCAATAGAATTAACACCAAACTGAAAAATAAATACTGGGATCAACTGGTTAACACTTCAAGATAGTGCTCCAGCATGGCTATTGGTCTCAATGACTGAAACAAGTAAAACAATAAATGAATAAAAGAATACTACTGCTCTTTGGTGTTAGCAAATAAGCAGAGAAGCAAGATCTGCTAGAAATAGCAACCAAAGATCTTCATTACATAAAAATAAGAACACATTTGACCGTATTGTTCTCTATAGGCCTTCTATACCCAATATACCTTTCTTCAAAGAGAACAGATTGTGATTTGAGGGAGAACTGAGTGTTATTTCTAACAGATTGTGTAAAATAGAGACTCCTCAATTGGCTCATACACACAAGACTGGTATGACTAATCACTCATCATTAGTGCTCACTCTATAGTCAAGGGTCAACTCAAAACTTTCTCCTGGTTGTCTAATTAGCTTACTTTAGTGACAATGTTTATACATAGCTATGGTGACAACCCGATTATCTTTGAAAATAATATCGGTAACTGTTTGATTATTGACAATAACATGTACAACTTTCCCACATTAGAAAAACGCCATGAATTTGGAGGGAGGAGTAGAGTATAATTTATTAAATCAACCCCACTAATTCTCTGATAATTTTATTTTATTGCCATGTTTCGCAATGCTCAAATGATCCAGCCAAACCACCTCCTGTAACTCTTTACCATTCAGATTATTCTGCCAAATCTAATGCTTATTTATTCACATTGTTTTGGATTAATCATGAATTATCTTGTAGCTTTGAGATTTAGATGATGTGATCACCAAGTGCTTAGTTAATACTCAGGAGAAATTAAGATAAGCACAAGCTTGTATTATCAGTTCCTATGTACATTTCACCATTCTGGTTACTTGGAACCAGGCACTGGGTGTTTCAAGTGTATGTGGATGCTTCACCAGAACAGATCATCAGGAAACAATTATTGCAATGAGTTACAGAGAACTAATGCCAAGAATTGAGTGTGAATATGGTATCTGATTAACTCTGGTTATAACACTTCTAAGATATTTTTTTTTTTTTTTGATTTTGTATGTCTTAAAGGAGTTTGGCCAAATGGCTAAGAAGTTTGTTTCACAACCATGAAGTGGGTTTGATTCTACAGTATTACATATTGGGCCAATTCATACGTTCATCATCAACATCGTTTAACATCCGTTTTCCATGCTAGCATGGGTTGGACATATGACTGAGGGCTGGCAAACCAGATGGCTGCACCAGGCTTCAATCTTGATCTGGCAGAGTTTCTACAGCTGGATGCCCTTCTTAACACCAACCACTCCGAGAGTGTAGCAGGTGCTTTTATGTGCCAATGGCACGGGGCCAGTCAGGCAGCACTGGCAATGACCTCGCTTGAATCTTTTACACATGCCACCGGCACAGGTACCAGTAAGGCGATGCTAGTAACGATCGCGCTTGAATGGTGTCTTTTATGTGCCACAGGCATGGAGGCCGGATAGCCGCTCTGGCAACGATCACGCTCGAATGGTGAGTGAAATTGGGTAGATGGAAAATGTATAGGTACAATCAGGTGGAATGGCATCTATAACTAAAAAGTTACAGCCTCGTCATACACTATGCCAAGCTGATTCAGCCATACATCTATTTCAAGGGTACACATGTCTGTGGAATACTCAGCCACTTATACGTTAATTCAGTATATCAAACAACTGAATCCTTATCATTAAACAACAGGGATCCACCTCAGTCAGAGAAATACCAATGGCCCTTTTCAGGGCCTCCCAAACAGGTGGGCTGAAAGAAGGAAGATATCTTCAGGCCAGACACTAGGCACAAATGCTTACAAGAAACACGTGGGTGGAGAGTAGCTGAAGAGGTCATAGGACGTGTGACAAAAGATAATGGACATAAAATAAGAACAATAATAAACAAATGAAGTGTTTATTTGGCAAAAAAAAAATGACCATCCCAAAATATAACTACACATACACACACACATAGATGTGTATGTATGTGTGTGTGTGTGTATTATATATATATGGCACCTAAAAAGCACCATCTGTACATGGCCGATGCCAGCGCCACCTTGACTGGCTTCCATGCCGGTGGCATGTACAAAGCACCAACCAATCGTGGCTATTGCCAGCCTACCCTGGCACGTAAAAAGCACTATCTGTACGTGGCTTCCGTGCCGGTGGCACGTAAAAAGCACCCACTACACTCACGGAGTGGTTGGCGTTAGGAAGGGCATCCAGCTGTAGAAACTCTGCCAGATCAAGATTGGAACCTGGTGCAGCCTCCTGCCTTCCCAGACCCGGGTCAAACCGTCCAACCTATGCTAGCATGGAAAATGGACGTTAAACTATGATGATGATGATGATGATATATATATATATATATATATATGTATGTATGTATGTATATATATATATATATATATATATATATATATATATATATATCTGTAAACAAAACTGGAAGCTTGTTATGTTGATATATGGGTTCAATTCTAGCCTGAGTTAGCTCGTCATTTTTCAGTTAATTGTTTAGATAATGTCGCTTTAATATCAGAGTATTACAAATTATTATTATTATTATGATATATAATTATACAGTTATTATTGTATATAACATGGACGTTAAACGATGATGATTCATACATACACACATGCATGCATACATACACACACACACACAAAGAAGATAGAAAATACTGCTGCACCCTTCAAATACACAGAGCTCTTATGTCAACTAACACCCAATTAGTTTTGTGAATTCACTGGTGTTTCATGAGCAGTCTGGGCTTGATGCCAGCACTTTGTAATAGCCTGGCTACCTATGAGGCTCCAGTAATGCGGAGAATTTGAATTCAGTTCACAAAGAATTGGAACAAAGACTGCAGAATCATCGTGTTTAACCTAACTAAAATAGTGTTTGAATTTTCATATAACACTGCCACTTGTGACATCCTGGCTGTATAAAACCACCAATGTTACAAGTACTTAGCACATATTTTTTTTTTCTCTCTCTTTTTTACTCAGTTGTCAACAACCTCAAATAAACAATCTTATGACAGAGCCACGATGTGGTCGTTTATTTGCAGGAAACAGCAACCAGATCTTCCTCAAATCTCACCCTCTTGTCCTAAAGGCAGATTGAAACACAGGACAATGTGGCTTCTGACATATACAAAGACAGAATGGTTATAGCTAGAAAGCTTTGAGTAAATCTGTCTTCAACTAAAGAACAACTTTGAATGAAGTATCAAAAGAATTATTTATTTAGCATGGAAAGAAAAAAAAAAAACTAAGTGAAAAACAAACGAGGTTATATTAGGTTTACACTCAAGAAAATTGGAAGAAGTCTATTACATTTCAAGCATACACTCTGCTACAGAAAGAGCAGTTAAGGAGAGAAAAAAATCAAACATGCTTCAATTAGACAGTCACCATATGCTGGGATGGTTTATTTACGTAGTAGTGTTAATTATAATTACTATTATTATTATTATGATTATTACAAAGGTGGGGAGCTGGCAGAATTGTTAGCAAGCTGGACCAAATGTTTAGCAGCATTTTTTCCACCTCTTTACATACTGAGTTAAAATGTCGTGGAGGCTGACTTTGCCTTTCATCCTCTCCGGGTCGATAAATTAAGTACCAGTGAAACACTGGGATTGGTGTAATCAACCAGTCCCCTCGCCCAAAATTTCAGGCCTTGTCCCTTTAGTAGAGAAGATTATTACTATTATTATTATTATTATTGAGTGAGAGAGCAGTGCATGCCATCAAAGTGACACTGGGGTAAAATATACAAAGCCCAGTATACCCATCATGACTACTCGTCTGATAAGGGTACACTAGGCACATGAATTCAACCATATGTGCGTGACATGGTGATCTCATATCAAGATAAAAAGCACATGACCTTGCAGGTGGAGCCCAGTTAGAATTTTCTTCTGGTTGAGTGATCCATCCTGCTCAAAAGGTCCCTGAATAAGGATTGTTTAAGGATGTTGAACGAAACACCCATGTTTCCAGAGGTGAATTATTCAAATCCCAAAGAATCCCTCTTAACACATGGCTATGATGCTCCCCCACCACTTCTGCTCATGATCAGAGATGCACATATCGTCAGCCACTAAGGGACATGGTCAACTGGTTAAGGTCAAACAACAAGCAAATCTGTGGTATTGAGCAGAATATTTGCTGTAGCCCATCTTTTATACCAAGACAAAACAATGTACATGATAACACTTCCAATCAGTTAAGATCAGAAGCCATGAGAGCCACTGCCTGGTACTGCATAATTATTATTATTATTATTATTATTATTATTATTATTATTCTAAAGGGTGCTGGATTGACAGAATTATTAGAACATAGGAATACATTCCTTGCAGTATTAGTTTTGAATCTTTACATTCTGAGTTCAAATTCCACTGGTGTCAACTCTTTCAGGCCTTCTGTCTATAATTAAAAGGATTATCATTATTATTATGACATGAAGTAGTAGTAGTAGTAGTAGTAGTATCAACAGCAGTTGTAGTTTTTTGAACTCCAAATCTGCTCCAGTAGACCTATGATTAAACATTATCTTGTGTTTTATTCAGACATAGTGTACCTGGGACTACATAATGCAATATGTGACCCTTCCCACTGTAAGACAGTGACTCGAGGAAGGGGGGTACTAGGCTACTATTTCTAGCAGGTCATGTAATCAGATAGAAGTGCCTTGCTTTCTTGATGCTGGTAGTAATGGTGTTGTTTAGCACCAGATCTGCTCCAATCCAGCAGATCTATGATCAAAGATATTCCAACCATGACCATCCAGGTTCTTATTCAATGTATTTAGAACTACATTACCCTAAGTGTTTGCTTAAGACAGTGAGGTGTGATGATGAGCATTTCGTTGCACTTTCTAGCAGACAAAGCAACCAGTTGGACGCTCCCCGTAATGAAATGAGTTAATAGTAGTCAGTAGTAGTAGTGGTGGTGGTGGTAATAACTATCATACAAGAGATACTAATACAGGTTGTTAGTTTTTTTCTGGAGACAGCACCATTAGTGGTGGTGGTGGTGGTGATAATTGTCAAACTAATACAGGTTGTTAGTACTGGCGACAGCAGCAGTAGTAGTAGTAGTAGTAGTAGTAGCATGCAGCCTCACTATCCACAACTGAAAAACAAAAATGGCTGAATGTGTGGAAGAAGAGAGAAAGCATGGTTATTTTGTAACCATTATGAATGTAAAGTTACAAGAAGGAAAAAATAATGTCAAAAGAAGCTCTGGTGTTAATCAATCTTTCCAATTTTCAAATGGGTGGTGCCTGAGATTCTTGAGAAGGCAAATCTTTGGCTCTATGTCAGAAAAGAAAAATTTCACAGAAGCTTTGCTCTGATATGGGTGATAAGATTGCACCATTTCAAAGATTGTAGTAAAACTATGAAAGAGGCATAATTTTGAACTGAGTCAAATAGGGAACATGAATGAGACGTGATTGTTTTATGACACACTAGAGCACGGAATACGAGATAAAAAAGGAAGTAAAACCATCTATATTTGAACAACAACAGGACGTGAAACTGGAAACTCCTTCCTCGTTTATGGCAGTTTTTAAGTAATCTGGCTGATGAAAACAAAGCCAATGAATGCCGTGCTTATTTTTGCAAGAAAGGCAATCTTGAAAGAGTAAAAAGGATTTCCTTCTGAAGTTATCATTTGTGGCCAGCTTCAAAATTTGATGAATGGAGGGAGCATAGGTTAATGGTGAGGAGAAGTAGAAGATAAATGACCTGGTGCACTTTTAACCCTTTCCAATGCTAGCATGAGCTGAGCTTATAGAGATGGAGGGCTGTGTTATGCTCCAGTGTCTGCCTTGGCAAGGTTTCTACAACTGGATGCATATCCTTTTGCCAACCACTTTACAAAGTGAACTGGGTACTTTGTAGCACCAATCTTTTGTGCATGTCTGTGTGTGTGTGTGTGTGTGTGTGTACCCTTTCCTAGACATCACATATGTAATGGTTGTAAATGAACATTATCGTCATACAAGTAAAGTTCATTTCCAACCTTCCATGAAAAACATGCTCTAAATATGGAAAAACATTACCTTGCTTAGAAACCGGTGAAGGTTGGCAATAGGAAGGGCATCCAGCCATAGAAAATCTACCTTTATAAATCTTGTCTGACCCAGGGAACCATGGAAAACTAGATGTTAAATCATGATGGTCATGATACGAATCATTGACACTGTCACTTGGTTCTATGATACAAAATTCATATTTTAAAATGATATAAATAAAAATACTTCCCATCAAAATTCTGCATTATATTCTAAACTGTATTTCAACAAGGACAAAGTTATTTTACAAAACTTGTCACTTGGTTATCATCACCATCATCGTTTGACGTCCGCTTTCCATGCTAGCATGGGTTGGACGATTTTGACTGAGGGCTGGCAAACCAGATAGCTGCACCAAGCTCCAATCTTGATTTGGCAGAGTTTCTACAGCTGGATGCTCTTCCTAATGCCAACCATTCTGAGAGTGTAGTGGGTACTTTTTACATGCCACCAGCATAGGGGCCAGTCTGACGGTACTGGTAATGACCTCACTTGAATCTTTTTACGCATATGATACAAAATTCATATGTTAAAATGATATAAACAAAAATATCTTCTGTATTATATTCTAAACTGTATCTTAACAAGGACAAACTTATTTTACAAAATTCGTCTTTAATTTTAAAATCAGTTAAAATAAAGGTGGTGTATTTCAAACAGAAATATGGCAAAAAGAAAATGCTTAACCCTTTAGCATTCAGATTAATTTATCAAATGTAATGTTTATATATCCATATTTTAAAAAATTAATCACGTATTATCTTATAGCTTCAAGATTTTGAAAATGTAATCATTTAATTTTAGAAGGACATTGTAGGCTAAGTGGGAGAGACTGGATCTGGCCAGTTTGAACATAAAATAGGTAGACCATTTGGGCCGAATATGGCCGGTTTAAATGTTAAAGGGTTAAAGAACCTTGCAATGCCAGTGTATGAATCAATTTAGTGAGCCTCGTTAGTGAGCCAAACGACATCATCAAGCTGTGTTGCTATGTAACTTTACAAGTGTTCTTCATCCTCTTCATGTTGGTTTGAACAAAAAAGAACCCACTTCAGGCTGAATACACTGCACTAGAATGTTCTTGATGCAACTAAAAACACCACTGAAAATTGAGATGAAGACAATGAAATGATAGGCTGGTATTGATGGTACATCAACATCATCATTGTTTAACATCTGCTTTCCATGCTAGCATGGATTGGACTTATGACTGAGGGCTGGCGAACCAGATGGCTGCACCAGGCTTCAATCTTGATCTGGTGGAGTTTCTACAGCTGGATGCCCTTCCTAACGCCAACCACTCCGAGAGTGTAGTGGATGCTTTTACGTGCCACTCAGGCAGCACTGGCAACAACCTCGCTCGAATCTTTTACACATGCCACCAGCGCGGGTGCCAGTAAAGCGATGCTGGTAATAATCACGCTCAAATGGTATTTTTTACGTGCCACTGGCACGGAGGCCAGATAGCTGCTCTGGCAACGATCATGCTTGGATCGTGCTCTTAATACCCAACTAGCACGGGGCTTGAGTGCCAGTAATGCGACGCTGGTAATGATCACGCTCGAACGGTGCCTTTTAAGTGCCACTGGCATGGAAGCTGGTAAGCCGCTCTGTCCATGATCACACTCCTATGGTGCTCTTTGCACCCTGCTAGCACGGACACCAGTCATCGAATTTGATTTTGATTTTTGATACATAAAAGGTAAATAAAAAAGAATGGTTGGAAGAATTATTAGAATTAGATGAATCAGATTCTGATGTGTGTGGGTGTTATATTTTAAGCGATAAATGTGACATTGACCTTTTTAAACTTGTGCTACAGTCCTTCGCTCAATAGCTTTTAAGCAAAAGTTATTGAATAAAAAACAGGAACTGTGCCAGTTTTTAGTCTTTTAGATGTTTTAGGAGTCTTTCTTTTTTGTTTTTATGTTTTATCTTTTGAAATCTGCAGTGAGATTATGTTAATATCATCCCCCAAAAAATATATTTTATATAACCAAGGACTTTCCTGGGGAGCTAAATTATATAAGAGGATAAAATATATTATTGATTTTTAGTGACAAAAAGTAGAAGCAAATAGTGTGTGTGTGTGCATGTGTGAGTGTCACTTGGTGCAGTTAGCAGCAGTTCATCCGTTCTTAAGTTCTGCATTCAAATTCTGCCTAAGTCAACTTTGCCTTTCATGCTTTCAGGGTCAATAAACTAGGGGGGGGGGGTTCAATGTAACTGATTCACAAGTTAATTATTTAACCAATTAACTAATGATTAACCATTCGGTCAATCAATGTACTGCAAACAGACCTGGAGTTGAGTGGGGTCAAGTCATTGATGAGGTTGTTGTGAATAGCAATGAAAGGATTTTGATGAACCTAACTGGTAGTTTGATTAATCAAGCAATTAGTTAATCAGTTACTTGGTCATGCTATAACAATGTGGCAAGAATGATCCATCAGGACCTCTGTGGAAATCACGGCCTACAAAGAGCAAAAACGTGGTCTGAGCAAACTCCAGAAGGAGTAACGGAAAATGAGAATGGAAAAATCCTGTGGGATGCAGTGATCCAGTGCGATCACCCGACCAGAAGGAACATGTATGATAAGCAACATAGCATGCCCCGGTGACAACAAGATCAATGGGGGTCAGTCAGGTGGTACTGGCAATGACCTCGCTCGAATCTTTTTACACATGCCACCGGCACAGGTGCCAGTAAGGTGACATTGGTAACGATCACGCTCGAATGGTGCCCTTTTACGTGCCACTGGCACGGAAGCCAGTTGGCTGCTCTGGCAACGATCACATTCGGATGGTGCTCTTGGCACCCTACTAGCACGGGCACAAGTGCCAGTAAGGCGACGCTGGTAACGATCACACTCGAATGGTGCCTTTTATGTGCCACTGGCATGGAAGCCGGTTATAATAATAATAATTTTTCCCACTAAAGGCACAAGGCCTGAAATTTGTGGGGATAGTTGATCACATTGACCCCAGTACTTTTCTGGTACTTAATCTATCGACCCTGAAAAGATGAAAGGCAAAGTCAAACCTGGCGGAATTTGAACTCAGAACGTGAAGACAGATGAAATACTGCTGAGCATTTTGCCTGGTGTGGTAATGATTCTGCCAGGTTGCCACCTCAATAATAATAATAATAATCAATTCTTTTTTATTGGCCACAAGGGCTGACACGCATGATTACATAAAGGGACAAGACAGGACGAAAGGTTACAAAGGGTTTTGTCCGTTTGTTAAAAAATCCGTGTAAAAAACTTTAAAACAATGATTATTAAAACAATGAAAATCTCCCAAAAGGGGGAGACGCCTCGAAAGGTTCCTGGTGGAAAAAACCCTACAAAAGCCAACGGGAGCCTGGTCAAAAAAAGGGGGTGTAGAGAGTCCCCTTTCTTCTCCTTTTACATTACCTTTTTCTTTGAAATCACAGGCGAAACCTGAGAACTGGTCCATTTATACAGGCCAGTCTCGCACAATTCACCCACCTTTCATAAAACTTGCTATCGGACAGCACTTTCCTCTCTAACCTCATCTTCCTTTTCAAGTGAAACTTGAAAAAGTTGATGAGGCCTTGACCAAAGAGGAAAGTGTCTGACTTTAGCCCTTTCAAACGAGTCCACCACACAACTTCTTTCGCCACAGCCACAAGGCACAAGAAAACGGCCTCGCCCTCCTTGTTAAAGGAGGTCGGCGGGGCAATCTTCACTATGGATTCGGCCGATAGTCGGATCCGTCCTATACATGACAGTAGCTGTTCGACATAAACCCATATTTCAGCAATACTCGGGCACTGGACGAGTGCGTGCAGAACGGTTTCGTCGTCCTGGCAACACCTCGGGCAGGCCCGGCTGACGGCACTTCCGTGCCGGTAGAGTTTATCTCGAACAGGCAGAGCCCCTCGGTAGCACTGCCAGGCGAGAGACCTCTGGAAATTATCCATCGGCCCCGGCCCGAAAGTCCTCCCGAACAGACCACTCAGTTCGTCGTCTTCAACACCTAGAGTTTCCCCGAGAACGTCGTCGCATTTTTCCTCCACTACCCCTCTATAGAACGCTAGAGTGGAGCTGTAACCGACCGCATTGCCCGCCTGGCGGAGGGCGGAGAGGGCTTGACGGCACTCGAGGTGCCAAGCGCCCTTTCTCGGTCTACGTTTGATCCAGGTCTGCAGCTCCGTCAAAGAGACGAGCTGCGGAAAATCGCGTCTGACAAAAGACGACCACACATGTTCACCGTCTAGGAAGCGCTTGAGATGCCGCAGCCTGAGCGCATGTCTGCGCAACAGCAACCACGGCATTCCAAGGCCTCCGTTCAGCGGTCGTTGACAGCAGATGGATCGCCTGACCAGTGGCACCTGACCCTTCCACAAAAAGTCGAAGAGCAGGCGTACCAGCTTGGCCAACCAGCGGTCGGGACAAGGGACGACGGTCAAGCGGTAATAGATGACGGATGCGATGTACGCATTCGCCACCTCCGCTCGACCTTTCAGGGACAGCTTCCTCTCGGCCCATTTCTGGGTGAGACGTGCCACCCTGCTCGTCACCTCTTCCCAGTTCTTATCCACCTGGAGGTCCGGACCGAACCAGACCCCGAGCAGTTTAACGGGTCCGTCTGTCCAGCGCCCTACGACGCTGTTGGACGGCATGGGCTTGCTTCTCCAGGTGCCCAGTTGCAAGCCCACAGACTTTTCCGCGTTAATCTTTGCCCCTGTCACCGCTTCGTACTGGTTTAGCGTCTCGTCAATCAGGCCAATGTGCCTGTGGCTCGACACCACCACGGTGACGTCGTCGGCATAAGCAGACACGCTGTTTCCGCCTCCTAGATCGCGCGGGATGCCCCTCAAAGCCTCCAACTTGCGCAGTAATGGCTCGAGAGTCAAAATGTACAAGAGGGAGGAGAGAGGGCATCCTTGGCGGACCGAACGCGAGATGTCGAACGGTTCCGAAAGGTGACCGTTCACCCGTATCACCGAGCAGATGTTGCTGTATAAAGCAGCGATCCACCCGCGGAAGACTGGACCGAAGCCGGCTGCCTTGAGGACAGCTGCCAGGTACCGATGGTCGACCCTATCGAAGGCTTTACTCTGATCCAAGTTGATCAAAGCCCCACCCGCGCCAGCGTCGTTACCCACCCTCTCTATGATGTAGCGCATGAGATGGAGTTTGTCGTGTATCGACCTGGTCGGCACGGCGCATGTCTGCGTCCCGCCGACCAGCTTGTCCACGACGAGCGCCAATCTCTTGGCTAGCACCTTGGCCAAAATCTTCAACTCTGCATTGAGCAGAGTGATGGGCCGGAAATTCCCTATAACGTCCCCCTTGTTTGGGTCCTTCTTTAGCAAAGCCACCACCCCTCGACAGACAAAAGCAGGAATTCTCCCGTTTTGCTGCCAGTTGCAGTAGACGTTTGCCAACAGGTCCGCAAACAAGTCTGGCATTGAAAAGTAAAGCTCGTAGGGCAGACCATCCAAACCCGACGATCTACCTCTCGTGCAACTCTTCATCGCTTCCTGTACTTCCCAGGCAGATATCGGTCCTTCGCAGCACTCTGCCTCGCTGTCCGAGAGTTGCGGCAGTCCGTCCAGGTACACACCGAAGTCTGTACCGTTGGTGTCCGTTCCACCGCTCATCCCAAACAGTTGAGCAAAGTGCCGCTGAAGCACCATACACATCTGCTTCGGTTGGGTAACCTCGCGCCCGTTCTGGTCCACCAAAGACCGAATGGTTGCTCTGTTGCCTCGCTTCGCCTCCGCCACGCGGGCCCATCGAGCGGCTCTAGTCCCCTCCCCGCTTAGCGAACGTGCCTTAGCTCTGACAACGCAGCCTTCGTGTTTGGCGTCGAAGTGTTGGTCGAGGGCCAACCTTGCCGCCAACACGTCGGTCGCGATGCCAGTGTCAAGAGCCTCGTCTAGTTTCTTAACTAAATCCCGCTCTCTCTTCCTACGTTCAATAGCTAGAGTCTTACTATACCTAATCGACTCTACTCTAATTGCTCTCTTGAGGGCAAACCACCAGTTGTTGTTGATGATTGCCCCCGTGAGCGCCCGCTTAACTAGTAAACTAATCCGGTCTCTGTAAGCTTTGCACGCCGTTAACGACGCGTTCAGCTTCCAGTAGCCGGGTCCCTGTCTATGTAGCCTATCTAAGTCGACCGTACAGATCACTAATTTGTGGTCCGTATATTCGACTAGGTGGAATTGTGGACACCCTACGCTGTCCTTATCCGCTGGCCTACAAAACACTCTATCTAAGTACGATCTAGACGACCCGATGCGGTTTGTCCAAGTCCACATTGGCACATTCGGGTTGTCTAGTCGAAACCTGTCGGACAGCTGAAAGCGGCCGAGTAGGTTGGCGAGGCTCTTGCACCCTCCCCCTTTCCTATCAGACGCTCCCCTGCCCACCCGATCGAAACGTTCGTCTAAGACAGTGTTCCAATCCCCAACTAGTACTAGAGTGCGTGACGTTCCCAGGAAAACTTCCAGACGTTTGAAATAATCCGACTGCCCTGCTCCTGTCGGAGCGTAGGCAGCCAGCAGCCTGAAAGCACCGCCGTCACTACCGTCCATGTCGAGGACCACCAACTTACCTTCCGGATCCAAGAAGACTGTCCTTATTTTCAGGTCCAGGCCCTTCCGAAACAACACCGCAGTACCACCACCGCCCGCTCCCGGCCGACATGGAGATAGAAATATCTCATATCCGCCGAAAAGGGCTGCGAGTTCCTGCGGGTCGGAGAGCCTGGTTTCACTGATGGCTGCTACATCCACATCATGAAACCTCAGGTCGTTTAACAGGTGACCCTGTTTCCAAGGTGACCCGAGGCCTCTCACATTCAAGCAACCGATTCTAAGATTTGCCATGTTTCAAAAGTTAGGGGGAAAAAAAAGGAGAAAAAAGGCTCTACTTACTGTTGTTGGTGGTGGGGGTGGCTCCCTTGTGCTTTTGCACGGGTGCTTCAATAATATTTTGTAAAGTTTCTGAGAGAAACTTTTCCCTAACGATCCCACATCGTTAGGGAATATTTGTTTTATTTCGTTGTAAACTGTTTTGTTTATTTTTATTGTGAGAATGTGTGCTGGTGGTGTGTTGTGTGTAGGTATTATGAAATCTGTAATGTTTGTGCTTGTTTTGTTTTTCAAATACTCAACCAGTTCCTGGTTTCTTGTATTCACTGCTGTAATCGTGTCTGTAATTGTGTCTGTGTTTGTTTGTGTCTGTGGTAGTGGCAGTAGTGGTGTCGAAAGTGTTGTTGTGTTGTTGTTTGTTGTTGTGAGTGTGTGTTGTTGATGTTGTTGTTGATGTTGGGAAGTACTGTTTGTTCGTGCTTCCCCTGTAAATCTTTTTGTTTTTTCCTCCTTTTCTTTTTTGGGGGTACTATGTTCCATTCTCCTTTGTTGGAATCAGAGCTCGCACAATCCGAGATCTCTTCATCCGGCAAAGGAATGGTTGAGGGGTCTGCTTCAGTAGCAGGACGAAAAGTTTTTGGTTCCGCCGGTATCGGTGGTGCCGCTGCTCCTGTTACTGTTGATGTCGCTGCTGTCGACCTTCGAGGTACTGGTGTCGGTGTTGGTTTGCTGGTGGTTGTCGGTGTTGGTTTGGTGGTGGTTGTTGTTGTTGGAGGTGGTGTTGTTCGTCTTGGTGCTGGTGTTGGTGATGGTGTTGGTGGTGTGGCAGCCTTTGGTGTTTCTTGCTGTTTTTGTTGTTTCTGTTGTTGTTGCTGTTGTTGTTGTTGTTGTTGTTGTGTTGTGTTGTTGTTGTTGTTGTGTTGTGTGTGCTGCTGCCTCTTGCTGAAAGCCTCCATCCTCTTTTGTGAATGGGACAGTCCCTCTTTAAGTGGCTTTCGCTGCTGCAGAGAAAAAATTTTGGCTTTCGCCCCTCCACAGCAACGTTTAGCCTGGTGCCGTCCGGCAAACTTACGAAATCAGGGATTTTACTTATATTCTCTTGCTGAATTTGCGCAAGAAGCAGCACTCCCATCCCCAACCAGTTTTTCGCCCTCACTCTCCTGACATCTAGAATGGTGGTAGTGTCCTCTATATCATAGAGGACAGCTGCCACCAGCCATGACATATTTAGCTCAGGGGGGACGAGGTCGATTTTTATTTTTGCTACTCTTCGCCCGAGGTGGGTCGGAACTAGTAACAAATTCTCAGTTTGCAAGGGCGAAATGGCGTTCGCCCTTGCAAGCTCCTCTGTTGGGAAGCGAACCTCCACGGTTCCAAAACGCTTCCCCTTGGTCACGTAGCTCTTTTGGGCCCAAATGGGCTTTAGAGCTATCTCCAACTGTTGGGGTGTGGCATTTGTTATTCTTTTTAGTTTTCTGTCGAAAACTTTGTAAATTATTGTTTGCTTGTTGGTGCTTTCAATCACCTCTTGTGGAGTATTGAGGAAGATACCATTGCCATCCTTCCTTAACAATTCCTTCGCTCTTTTCACATCTTCTAGAGTTATCTTAACTTCCTCCGAAATTTGCTTCGCAGCAGAAGCAAAATTGTTGGAGGTTTTTTCTTTTATCTCCGTGTCAATGTTTGTGATGATTTTTGTAATTGTTTTTTCTCCCTCCTCCTTCCGTACCAAAGCATTAGGTGAAGGCAGAGGGGGAAAATCGAGAATTACGTCGAACGCGACGTCCTGGCTTGCATTCTCCTTTTGAACCGAGCTCGTGCTCTGCGGTTCGGAAAACTTTGGCACAAGGCCACCAATTTGGGGGGGGGAGGGGATAAGTCAATTACATCAACCCCAGTGCTCAACTGGTATTATTTTATTGACTACGAATAGATGAAAGGCAAAACTGAACTAGGCAGAATAATAATAATAATAATAATAATAATAATAATAATAATAATAATAATAATTCTTTCTACAAAAGGCACAAGGCCTGAAATTAGTGAGGAGGGAACCAGTCGATGTAATTGACCCCAGTGTTTCACTGATACTTAATTTATCAACCCCAGCAGAACTTGAACTCAGACTGTGAAGACAGACGAAATACCGCTCATGCTAACACCTGTCATGCTAACAATTCTGCCATCTTACTGAATAATAATAATAATAATAATAATAATAATAATATAAATAAAAATAATAAGAATGATTTCATTTATTTGCTACAAGGGTGAAGGATGAGAAGGATAATACAGAGACAGACATGTGGGGGTTTACATATAATAAATTTATTTAAAAAAATTAAAATAAAGTATACATGGTGTACACTGGAAAAGAAGAGACACGTGCATAACATACAAAGGTTAAAAAAAAAAGGGGGTTAGTGGAAAAGTGATAGAGAACCAATGTGTGCTTATTTGTGACATAACTCTCCTGGGAGATAAGAAAAACTGTTGTTATATAAAGCTGATGCTTGGAAAATAAATTAACAGGAAATTAAGCTGGAAGATTTTAATTTCAAAATTTGGCACAAGGCCAGCAATTTTGGGAGGAGGAGATAAGTCAATTACATCGACCCCGGTGCTCAA